>NC_141555.1:76761142-76918642 GCF_021556685.1 Rattus norvegicus
GTTTCTATTGCTTAGGTTCCTGTGCTTGACTCTTGTCATCAGGTTTTCTCTGGTGTTTCGTGGTCTTGCTGTCTCTGACAGTGGCATGACCATCCTGTAAAACTCTTTGTCACTGTTCCTATAGACTTCTTTTCTCCCACCAAGATGTGGGTACAGAGATATGTAGGACCAGATCAGCAATGTTTGCAGGCAGAAACAGTAAGTGTCCTGTCCCAGACTGCGCTTGATTTCTGTGTCCTCAGGCCTCCAGCCTGGTTGCTTGGAGCAGAAGGGTTGATCTCGCCTGTGTTCTCAGTTGTGTTACTTTTCCAGGCCACTGGCTTCCATTTCTGGACACAGGTAGATACTGGAAGGATCCCCTCCATTACTCTCCCAAGGTTCCTGTATCCATAGGGCTGTAAACAGCTTCCTCTCAGCACAGGAATGTGAGCAGAGGTAATGGTTTCCCCTAAGTTCTCAGAATTTTCCATGATTCTGTGAGTCCAGCTTTCTCTCCCTCAGATTTTGGGTACAGAGAGCTATTGTAGTATGTCATCTCTGGGCGCAGCCAGAAACAGGAAGCTTGTATCTTCTTGATATTATCATCCTAATAAATGGAAATATCAGGATAGGCATTTACAGTATATGAAATATGTGTTGAGGGCGTTGTCATGGAGAGGTGGATACAAATAGATACAAAATACACTTGAATAAGCGTGGTGTATTAAGATACATCCTGACTAGAATCTGTGGAGAAAAATGACAGAGTCTGTATTATATAAAATAGATTATGAAAGTGAGTGGAAAAATTCTTCTAATAAACATAATATAATTTTAAATTGAATCTTCTTCATCATTTATTTATATAACACATCTTCATTAGGCATCTAGAATTCCATCGATTATGATACATTAAGGATGCCAATAAGAAAAAAAACGAATCTTCCATAAACAGGCATTTTAGATTTTTTGTTGCATCTTAAGCATGGATAATTCAGAGAACATAGGGGAAATCATTACTTCTGCTCCCTTAATGTAAAGGGAGAGAAAGAACTTAGAGTGTTGTCAAGCATATGCTCACAGGTACTTACTTATATAATGGGTCCATGGTCTTAATTTTCAGTGAGCTTGGTTTTTTTTGGGGGGGGGGTAATCTGAGTTTCAATTTTGTAATTTATTTCTGTGTTTTCTAACTTCATTTACTATATCATTTATCTTTTATAAAGATTTATATTTTATTCAGTTTGTTATTTTATTTATATTTCATTTCAGCTTTTCTGCTGAGATTAGATCTCTCCAAAGTAAATGAACTAAAGAAACCGATTTTGATATTTTACTAACATACCAGATTACCGCAGACGATGTGGCTATTTGATTATAGGAGAGCACTAACTATGCTTCCTTTGGTATAGAATATGAAGATGAAACCAAAGCACAAGTTAAATAATTAAAATAAGGTATTAGCTATAATGGTGAATTTTGTAATTGGATGGATTCACTATCATTATCATTAGACCTGATATGATGTAGAGAATTACAAAGAGCTAATATGTGACTATTTCAATAAAAACACCTAATATACAGTGTCTAATTTCAGTTTCATTGACATTTTGGTTGTGTCACAAGCCTTTAACATCTGAGGTATTTTTGTAGCCTCTTATGTGGAGTTCTCAAACACACTAAATGTATTTACTCTATAGTATGCAGGAGAGTTCAGAAAGCATATATAATATAATAAACACAAGACAAATAAAATTTTTTAGCCATAATCATAGAAAGATTATTTGTCCTCAATATTTATGCTTGCATGTAAGAACAGGATTCAATGTACAATTGTCTTAACACTCTTCCAGGCAAGCCACACATCCAGGGAGGGGCTGATGTGAGCAGATCCACACTGAGTTGTAGTAACCTAAATCTGAGCTGTTCTCACCATACTGAACGTGTTACCTTTCATCCTCTGTGGCTAAGACCTTGTATGAACAAACCTAAGAAACCTAGGCTCTCCTGTTCTGTCTGCAACTCATTAAGTCTCTCAGAAACCATGTTAGGAACCCCAGTGTGTTCCGTTACCATAACCTTTCTCTGCCTGAGGCATCTCATCTGTAAAATAAGAATAAAAAGCCCCTTTTGCTTAACAAACACTCAATGTGGCTGAGACCCGGGAGCTGTCCCAGGTGCTGAACACAGAGTACAGCCAGACACAGATTCAGTGCTCATGAGAGTTAAAAGCTGAGCTGGGAGAGATACATAATTAATACGATCATATATTAATATAATAAAGAACTTGGTAGTGGAAAAGTTTGAAAGAAAAAAATAAAACAAGGAAAGAACAGAGAATCAAAACAGAAGGTACAGTTGTGGTTAGAATGGAAATCACGCCCACTGCAAAACAGGGAGGATGGCACAAGTTCACTTCTGAAATAAATAACTCTAAAGATCATTTCTGTGCTCAGAAGAAAAAAAGTGCCTATTAAAGATAAACTTTAATTTTTTTTCCCAGACAACATCTAATGGAATTGCTAACCAACTGGACTAAATGAAGAAATGTTAAAAGGGTGCCACAGAGACGACATAGTAATTAAGAATGCAAACTGCTTTTACAGAAGATCTGAGTTTGGATTCAGGTTCCCGTGTCCTGTGACACACAACCACTTGTTATTTCAGCTCCAGGGGATCTATCGCCCCCTACTGGCTTTCTTGGACATCGTGCTCATATGTGTATACACACACACACACACACACACACACACACACACACACACACACATACACGGACATACACAGAGATAATTAAAAATTAAAAAGTAGACCTGGAAAAAGAATGTTACAGAAGAATCATATAAGGAGACAAAATAATGAGTCAGAAATTCATATCCATACACAGACCTCAGTGCATGAGGGACAGGGTAATTAAAACAGAACTAAAATTAACATTTTCAGTCATGATTGCTCTGTAACATGAAATAATAGCACTATATGTTCACATCTGAAGTAAATATAAAATAGACAGCAAGCTAGAGCAGATGGGAAGGAGTAATTGGAAATATAGATTCCACGGGCTGTGTATTAATAAAACTAAAGAAGTATTTATAGGGGTGAGTCTGGATCCTTTGACACATATTATAAATACCAGGTGTGGTGGGAACACATAAAACAAGTGTTTTAATTTTTAATACATCTTGATGCTGAGGACCAGGGATACCAGCACATCTGCTTACATCTTGCTTCTAGAAAAAGAGTGGCCTCATCTTTAGTGCCCATTCTTGGGAAGGTGAAAAAAACAAACAAACAAACAAACAAACCCGGATTATGTCTACTAAGTTTGAAGAACATGTGGACTTTGACAAGTTGGTAGCCAGAGTGCCTAGAACAACTACAAAACACAGTACTGGAGAGAAAAGTGAAAGACTCAAAGATCATACTGTGCCTGGCCCACCTTCTGCTGATTCTTCTACTGACAAACTTGGACAGGTAATTTCCCCACACATTCCAGGTTCATATAAACCATCCTCTCTTGCCATAGAGATCTTGGATCTTCCACTTTTCCAGGAGTTTCTGGAACTATCCAAATGTTTCCAAGGATCTACAGGTCATTCCACATTTGCCCAGGTGTGCAAAGTCTTCCCACAGATCCTGAAAAGAAATCATACATTCTCCTCTTCCAGAAGGAGTGTCTTTTCTTCTTCCATCTTTATTAAATTTGGTATTTCTTATTTACATTTCAAATGATATTCCTGTTCCTGTTTCCGGGCTAACATCTCCCTAGCACCTCCCACTCCCCTTCTATAGGGGTGTTCCTCTCCTGATCCACCCACACATTCTGCCCTTTCCCAACAATCCCATTCACTGGGGAGTTCAGTCTCGGCAGGACCAGAGACTTCCCCTTCCACTGGTGCAGGACTCCCAGCTGCCGAGATGGTTCTTTTCTGCGCATGTGCACACATATGTGTTGATAAGCCCGCAAACCCTCTATTCCTCTGGGAGAACGTTGCCCTAGAGATATAACAGCCAGAATATAGCCATCGAGGCCCTGGCAGCCTGAGAGTTCTGCAGAGGCTGACAGTCTCCAATTCCGCTTCTGTGACAATCAGTATTGAATGTCTGGGAATTCTGAAGTGGCTTTTGTTGTATCGACTGACTTGTTAGCAGAAATGTGAGAGCATCAGTAACCCACACAGAGGTGGCTCATATCTCACAGGTGACAGGCGTGGCACTTGTGCTTGCCCAGATGCCCTTTTATGGTGTGCATGTGTTTCTCTCCCTCTCCAAGCAGGCTTTGGTGCAGGGAAAACTCCCGTTATCTCTCTCTCCATAAAAGGATATTCATCTCTGGTTTGAAAGTCAAACCAACAGCCATGTGTGCCATGGAACAGCAATGAGGACAGATTCTTTTACGTATGCAAATGTATTCCGAGTATTACTTTGGATTTATAATCGTAAGAGTATTACCAGCAGGTGATTAAATTAAGATTTAAATATCGTGCTCCATTTAAATGGTAGGTAAGCTTTTGGCTGGATCAGGAATCAGCACATTGTTGGGTAAATACTAAATGGGGTGTGATGACATCCCGTAATTAGTTAGGACTTGGGGGTGAATAAGATTTCCTTTGCTGCGTGACATTTTAGCTCAAGGCAACTTTGAGGCTTCAGGGAGGACGCTCACAGTCTCAGAAGGGTTTCCATTAGAAGGAGGAGATGGTTGAAGCAGTTCTCTCAGCTCCGGGTGAGAGTCTAACTCTAGACCTGGATAATTAGATCAACAGTTAGATCTAACTGCAGACAAACATTAGGATGGAGTTCAGGCTTATAGCCACACAAAGCCATTAGGTGGATCAATGAAAAGTAAGCATTTCTCCTCCTGAGCAGAACAATCCACACTGGAGCTGCGCGTGGGTGGCTGCAGGCTCGAGTCTCTACAGGTGCTCTCTGAGTCACCTGCAGGTATAGGATGGTTTACAGTCTTTGTCCCAAGCCTACAGTTAAGAGGTCCTCATCCTGTCTCCGGGCTAGAAGGAACTGAAGTTCAGAGATGTCTTTGTTCAGGTCTGCAAAGCAAAGGGCAGGGCAGAGAGAGATTCACTCTCGGTATGTCTGACTCTTGAAGACATCCTCAGAGACACTGCTGCAAATCTCCACCCCCAACCATTGATCCCAATGCAAGAGTGACCATCAAGATATCTAAGACTTGACTTCCACTGTGCACGGAGAAAAACTTCTGTACGAGTTGAGGTCTCTTTTAGGGTGCACAAGGAAAACCTTCCTCCAGTCCCTCCCACCAGCTCTGGGGTTGCAGGAGAGATAACAGGCAGGGTCCCTCCATCTTGACATTTTCAAGGCTGTTTTAGGCTAAGTCCCCACCTTCCGGGTTTAGGGTGGGTGGAGGGTGGGTTTTGGAGAGCGCTGCCTGGACTATCTGAGATTGAAGAAGGCACCGAGCTCTGCTCCCAAACCACGTGGGAGAGAGACCTCACCGCCTGATCAGGTGGGCACTCCTGAGGCTGCAGAGCGGAGGAGACCACCAACACTGCCCACCCCTGCCCACATCCCTGGCCCAAGAGGCAACTGTATAAGGCCTCTGGGTTCCCGTAGGGGAGGGCCCGGGAGCGGCAGGACCCCTGCGACTGAGACACTGCCGGAACCTGAAGGAAACAGACCGGATAAACAGTTCTCTGCACCCAAATCCCGTGGGAGGGAGAGCTGAACCTTCAGAGAGGCGGACACGCCTGGGAAACCAGAAGAGACTGCACTCTGTGCACATCCAGGCGCCAGAGGAAAACACCAAACGTCATCTGAAACCCTGGTGCACGGAGGCTCCCGGAAGGAGCGGCACAGATTTTCCCGGTTGCTGCCACAGCAGAGAGGACTTAGGCAGTACCCCACGAGCAAACTTGAGCCTTGGAACCACAGGTAGGACCAATTTTTCCCCTGCAAGAAACCTGCCTGGTGAACTCAAGACACAGGCCCACAGGAACAGCTGAAGACCTGTAGAGAGGAGGAACTGCACGCCCGAAAGCACAACACTCTGTCCCCATAACTGGCTGAGGGAAAACAGGAAAACAGGTCTACAGCACTCCTGACACACAGGTTATAGGACAGTCTAGCCACAGTCAGAAATAGCAGAACAAAGTAACACTAGAGATAATCTGATGGCGAGAGGCAAGCACAGGAACCCAAGCAACAGAAACCAAGACTACATGGCATCATCGGAGCCCAATTCTCCCACCAAAGCAAACACGGAATATCCAAACACACCAGAAAAGCAAGACCTAGTTTCAAAATCATATTTGATCATGATGCTGGAGGACTTCAAGAAAGACATAAAGAACTCCCTTAGAGAACAAGTAGAAGCCTACAGAGAGGAATCGCAAAAATCCCTGAAAGAATTCCAGGAAAACACAATCAAACAGTTGAAGGAATTAAAAATGGAAATAGAAGCAATCAAGAAAGAACACATGGAAACAACCCTGGACATAGAAAATCAAAAGAAAAGACAAGGAGCTGTAGATACAAGCTTCACCAACAGAATTCAAGAGATGGAAGAGAGAATCTCGGGAGCAGAATATTCCATAGAAATCATTGACTCAACTGTCAAAGATAATGTAAAGCGGAAAAAGCTACTGGTCCAAAACATACAGGAAATCCAGGACTCAATGAGAAGATCAAACCTAAGGATAATAGGTATAGAAGAGAGTGAAGACTCCCAGCTCAAAGGACCAGTAAATATCTTCAACAAAATCATAAAAGAAAACTTCCCTAACCTAAAAAAAGAGATACCCATAGGCATACAAGAAGCCTACAGAACTCCAAATAGATTGGACCAGAAAAGAAACACCTCCCGTCACATAATTGTCAAAACACCAAACGCACAAAATAAAGAAAGAATATTAAAAGCAGTAAGGGAAAAAGGTCAAATAACATATAAAGGGAGACCTATCAGAATCACACCAGACTTTTCGCCAGAAACTATGAAGGCCAGAAGATCCTGGACAGATGTCATACAGACCCTAAGAGAACACAAATGCCAGCCCAGGTTACTGTATCCTGCAAAACTCTCAATTAACATAGATGGAGAAACCAAGATATTCCATGACAAAACCAAATTTACACAATATCTTTCTACAAATCCAGCACTACAAAGGATAATAAATGGTAAAGCCCAACATAAGGAGGCAAGCTATACCCTAGAAGCAAGAAACTAATCATCTTGGCAACAAAACAAAGAGAATGAAAGCACACAATCATAACCTAACTTCCAAATATGAATATAACGGGAAGCAATAATCACTATTCCTTAATATCTCTCAACATCAATGGCCTCAACTCCCCAATAAAAAGACATAGATTAACAAACTGGATACGCAACGAGGACCCTGCATTCTGCTGCCTACAGGAAACACACCTCAGAGACAAAGACAGACATTACCTCAGAGTGAAAGGCTGGAAAACAATTTTCCAAGCAAATGGTCAGAAGAAGAAAGCTGAAGTAGCCATTCTAATATCAAATAAAATCAATTTTCAACTAAAAGTCATCAAAAAAGATAAGGAAGGACACTTCATATTCATCAAAGGAAAAATCCACCAAGATGAAGTCTCAATCCTAAATATCTATGCCCCAAATACAAGGGCACCTACATATGTAAAAGAAACCTTACTAAAGCTCAAAACACACATTGCACCTCACACAATAATAGTGGGAGATTTCAACACCCCACTCTCATCAATGGACAGATCATGGAAACAGAAATTAAACAAAGATGTAGACAGACTAAGAGAAGTCATGAGCCAAATGGACTTAACGGATATTTATAGAACATTCTATCCTAAAGCAAAAGGATATACCTTCTTCTCAGCTCCTCATGGTACTTTCTCCAAAATTGACCATATAATTGGTCAAAAAACGGGCCTCAACAGGTACAGAAAGATAGAAATAATCCCATGCGTGCTATCAGACCGCCACGGCCTAAAACTGGTCTTCAATAACAATAAGGGAAGAATGCCCACATATACGTGGAAATTGAACAATGCTCTACTCAATGATAACCTGGTCAAGGAAGAAATAAAGAAATAAATTAAAAACTTTTTAGAATTTAATGAAAATGAAGGTACAACATACCCAAACTTATGGGACACAATGAAAGCTGTGCTAAGAGGAAAACTCATAGCGCTGAGTGCCTGCAGAAAGAAACAGGAAAGAGCATATGTCAGCAGCTTGACAGCACATCTAAAAGCTCTAGAACAAAAAGAAGCAAATACACCCAGGAGGAGTAGAAGGCAGGAAATAATCAAACTCAGAGCTGAAATCAACCAAGTAGAAACAAAAAGGACCATAGAAAGAATCAACAGAACCAAAAGTTGGTTCTTTGAGAAAATCAACAAGATAGATAAACCCTTAGCCAGACTAACGAGAGGACACAGAGAGTGCGTCCAAATTAACAAAATCAGAAATGAAAAGGGAGACATAACTACAGATTCAGAGGAAATTCAAAAAATCATCAGATCTTACTATAAAAACCTATATTCAACAAAACTTGAAAATCTTCAGGAAATGGACAATTTCCTAGACAGATACCAGGTATCGAAGTTAAATCAGGAACAGATAAACCAGTTAAACAACCCCATAACTCCTAAGGAAATAGAAGCAGTCATTAAAGGTCTCCCAACCAAAAAGAGCCCAGGTCCAGACGGGTTTAGTGCAGAATTCTATCAAACCTTCATAGAAGACCTTATACCAATATTATCCAAACTATTCCACAAAATTGAAACAGATGGAGCCCTACCGAATTCCTTCTATGAAGCCACAATTACTCTTATACCTAAACCACACAAAGACCCAACAAAGAAAGAGAACTTCAGACCAATTTCCCTTATGAATATCGACGCAAAAATACTCAATAAAATTCTGGCAAACCGAATTCAAGAGCACATCAAAACAATCATCCACCATGATCAAGTAGGCTTCATCCCAGGCATGCAGGGATGGTTTAATATACGGAAAACCATCAACGTGATCCATTATATAAACAAACTGAAAGAACAGAACCACATGATCATTTCATTAGATGCTGAGAAAGCATTTGACAAAATTCAACACCCCTTCATGATAAAAGTCCTGGAAAGAATAGGTATTCAAGGCCCATACCTAAACATAGTAAAAGCCATATACAGCAAACCAGTTGCTAACATTAAACTAAATGGAGAGAAACTTGAAGCAATCCCACTAAAATCAGGGACTAGACAAGGCTGCCCACTCTCTCCCTACTTATTCAATATAGTTCTTGAAGTTCTAGCCAGCGCAATCAGACAACAAAAGGAGATCAAGGGGATACAGATCGGAAAAGAAGAGGTCAAAATATCACTATTTGCAGACGACATGATAGTATATTTAAGTGATCCCAAAAGTTCCACCAGAGAACTACTAAAGCTGATAAACAACTTCAGCAAAGTGGCTGGGTATAAAATTAACTCAAATAAATCAGTTGCCTTCCTCTATACAAAAGAGAACCAAGCCGAGAAAGAAATTAGGGAAACGACACCCTTCATAATAGACCCAAATAATATAAAGTACCTCGGTGTGACTTTAACCAAGCAAGTAAAAGATCTGTACAATAAGAACTTCAAGACACTGAGGAAAGAAATTGAAGAAGACCTCAGAAGATGGAAAGATCTCCCATGCTCATGGATTGGCAGGATTAACATAGTAAAAATGGCCATCTTACCAAAAGCAATCTACAGATTCAATGCAATCCCCATCAAAATACCAATCCAATTCTTCAAAGAGTTAGACAGAACAATTTGCAAATTCATCTGGAATAACAAAAAACCCAGGATAGCTAAAGCTATCCTCAACAATAAAAGGACTTCAGGGGGAATCACTATCCCTGAACTCAAGCAGTATTACAGAGCAATAGTGATAAAAACTGCATGGTATTGGTACAGAGACAGACAGATAGACCAATGGAATAGAATTGAAGACCCAGAAATGAACCCACACACCTGTGGTCACTTGATTTTTGACAAAGGAGCCAAAACCATCCAATGGAAAAAGATAGCATTTTCAGCAAATGGTGCTGGTTCAACTGGAGGGCAACATGTAGAAGAATGCAGATCGATCCATGCTTATCACCCTGTACAAAGCTTAAGTCCAAGTGGATCAAGGACCTCCACATCAAACCAGACACACTCAAACTAATAGAAGAAAAACTAGGGAAGCATCTGGAACACATGGGCACTGGAAAAAATTTCCTGAACAAAACACCAATGGCTTATGCTCTAAGATCAAGAATCGACAAATGGGATCTCATAAAACTGCAAAGCTTCTGTAAGGCAAAGGACACTGTGGTTAGGACAAAACGGCAACCAACAGATTGGGAAAAGATCTTTACCAATCCTACAACAGATAGAGGCCTTATATCCAAAATATACAAAGAACTCAAGAAGTTAGACCGCAGGGAAACAAATAACCCTATTAAAAAATGGGGTTCAGAGCTAAACAAAGAATTCACAGCTGAGGAATGCCGAATGGCTGAGAAACACCTAAAGAAATGTTCAACATCTTTAGTCATAAGGGAAATGCAAATCAAAACAACCCTGAGATTTCACCTCACACCAGTGCGATTGGCTAAGATCAAAAACTCAGGTGACAGCAGATGCTGGCGAGGATGTGGAGAAAGAGGAACACTCCTCCATTGTTGGTGGGATTGCAGACTGGTAAAACCATTCTGGAAATCAGTCTGGAGGTTCCTCAGAAAATTGGACATTGAACTGCCTGAGGATCCAGCTATACCTCTCTTGGGCATATACCCAAAAGATGCCTCAACATATAAAAGAGACACGTGCTCCACTATGTTCATCGCAGCCTTATTTATAATAGCCAGAAGCTGGAAAGAACCCAGATGCCCTTCAACAGAGGAATGGATACAGAAAATGTGGTACATCTACACAATGGAATATTACGCAGCTATCAAAAACAACGAGTTTATGAAATTCGTAGGCAAATGGTTGGAACTGGAAAATATCATCCTGAGTGAGCTAACCCAATCAAAGAAAGACATATATGGTATGCACTCATTGATAAGTGGCTATTAACCCAAATGCTTGAATTACCCTCGATCCCTAGAACAAACGAAACTCAAGACGGATGATCAAAATGTGAATGCTTCACTCCTTCTTTAAATGAGGAAAAAGAATACCCTTGGCAGGGAAGGGAGAGGCAAAGATTAAAACAGAGACTGAAGGAACACCCATTCAGAGCCTGCCCCACATGTGGCCCACACATATACAGCCACCCTATTAGACAAGATGGATGAAGCAAAGAAGTGCAGACCGACAGGAACCGGATGTAGATCGCTCCTGAGAGACACAGCCAGAATACAGCAAATACAGAGGCGAATGCTAGCAGGAAACCACTGAACTGAGAATAGGTCCCCCGTTGAAGGAATCAGAGAAAGAACTGGAAGAGCTTGAAGGGGCTCGAGATCCCAAAAGTACAACAATGCCAAGCAACCAGAGCTTCCAGGGACTAAGCCACTACCTAAAGACTATACATGGAGTGACCCTGGACTCTGACCCCACAGGTAGCAATGAATATCGTAGTAAGAGCACCAGTGGAAGGGGAAGCCCTGGGTCCTGCTAAGACTGAACCCCCAGTGAACTAGACTATGGGAGGAGGGCGGCAATTGGGGGAGGGTTGGGAGGGGAACACCCTTAAGGAAAGGGAGGGGGGAGGGGGATGTTTGCCCGGAAACCGGGAAAGGGAATAACACTCGAAATGTATATAAGAAATACTCAAGTTAATAAAAAAAAAGAAAGATTAATCATGATAATATTTATTTGACCTCTTTTGTTACATTAAAAAAGAAACGTATTTGAAATAAGTTATTTGCTGTCATTGATTTTTGGAGACAAAAGAATTCAGCTAGCAGCCAATCTCTGTTCAAAGATTCATATTTCATTCATGATCACATTTGAAACAACTCCAAGTGTTTTCTTGGAAATTTGGATTGAAAAATGTGGGAATTATTTTAATTAGGTTCTCATTTCCTTAAGATTTCTTTGCTTTGGAAAGAACGGTATTTGGGAAATATAGGAGAAGAAAGATGTAACACTATTGATTCTAGCAAATTGTAAGGAGAGAGTATTTCATTAGATTGTATGGCATTTGTAGCTTATTTTTTTCAGAGCTGAAGACTGAAACCAGGTCTTGTGCTTGCTAAGCAAGCAGTCTACCACTGAGCTAAATCCCCAACTCCAACTTCTGACGTTTTGTAATTCACGTAATATCCTAGTGGAATTAGAACCTTCCTGTTCACATACATAATAGGGATTGTTGGCAGGTGAGTGTGGGGGAATTACATGTCATGTTTCCTCAGACTTCTTAGGTTGAGGTAGGATTAGCTATTACATTTTTGAAGGAGACCCTATGTAGAGCTCACTCTATCCATGTTATTGGTGCCCAGTTCTTGTCTGGGTATCTTTGTGCACTCTGAAGGCTGATGCTCTCAGAGAGTTTTTCTCGGCTCCAGTCTGGACCTCTGCAGAAGTAGCTGCTTTATTAATCTGAGTAAGCACACATAGTCCTGAAGTGCTGCTTCTCTGGGGTTCAGCCAGTTGCTCCTCTTTTGCTGCCCTGAATAATAGACTTCTCATCCACATTTTAATCTGCTTATACTATAATAAAAATGGTAATTTTGGCTTTTAATTTTCTAGGTAAATCTTTGTTCTATTAACGTTAAAAGATATATGTGGTATTAGCAAAAAAAAAAAAAAACTCATTTGGATAAATGTTCTCATTTTTGCCTTACTATTGAAAGTAGCTCAAAACATTATCTCTTTTGGAAGTTATTACACTCTTTTGTAATGCCCTCACATGGGAAGGAACTGATTTACAATCTGTCTCAAAAAATTGGCTAAATACCTGTGGATACCAGGAAACTAAAATATAAATATACTCGGATTTTCCTAATTAGTAATTGCCATTTTTCTGCTGTTATTATGCTGATTTTTAAAAAAAAGTATAGTTGTTTTTTGTATATAAATCATGTATACATAAATTATGTCTCTATATAATATTAACTATAGCTTTGAAAAAATTTAAACCTTTATCTTCTTCTTCACTGAAGACTTGTAAAAAGTAACAACTGTGTTGACACCTAAATTTTGCTTTGATTCTTTTCTCTTGTCACATTGATTTTCTTAATTGTTCTTATAATAAAAACAACATTTCAACTGGATAGTGGTGGCACATACCTTTAATTCCCACACTTGGGAGGCAGAGGCACACTGATCTTTGTGAGTTCTAGGCGTGGTCAGGATAATCAAGGCTATACAGAGAAACCCTGTCTCAAAAAATAAAAACAAAAAGAAAAACAAAAAAAACAAAAAACAAAATAAACTAAACAAAACAACCACAAAAAAACAGCAATTTAAATATAAGTTATATAGCTTTGTAATACTCCTACAAAATAGTTTAAAGATTGTAAAGTATCTATAATATTTTATTGTTCAGAAGTTGTAAGATTTTTGAGTCTTGAAGGAAGCAAAGTGATTGTTATTTGAGTTTAACTTATACAACAATGTCTGATTAGAGAGAAAGTTGAGACTTGGTAGAATTCTAAATTTTCATTTTAATCTGTACATATGACTTCATATTGATGCTATCAGTGAAAACCAATGAATTTATTACATTGACATATTTTAGCTGGAAAAGAAAAGGCAGAAGAAATGAGCAGACAAATAGACAATAAGGCCTCATTTCTACTATATCGTATTTTGGGAGCAGACAAGACTATATACGAGTCTCTTCAAAGTCTTTTATAGTTCACCATAGTAAGAATACTCATCAGCTGTTGTTGCCACATATAAATGCACCCAAAATTTTGTAAATTAAATGATTGTAAATTGTTCTTGCTGGAAACACTTTGGGTCAGCTGGAAATTCACTGGAGTAGGTTGAACTCATCCAGTAGAACTGCTTCTGCCCTGTTTTATTTGTGCTTAGCTCTTACCTTTCAATTGGGAGTGGGGTTGTTTCATGGGTGTTAATTCTAGAGCCCCACCCCATGAAGCAAGCCTTGGGAAGGGAATCTCCTCGTGTGGCACTGAGGAAAGCAAGTCCTAAGCACAAATACTTTTAAAGCATCTTTTCTTGCTGTCTAAGAAATCCCACAGCAGGACCAAAGGAAGCCTGCCCTGCCTAATGCAAAAGCAATCACCAAACCCAGCATCAGTGAGGCAAAGAACACTCTTGCCTTGGGAATGGAGAGCTGAAAGGAACGATATTTCAGCTGCAGCCAGACCTCTACATGGAAAACATTCCAAATTGACTCCTTAATTGGCAAAGGTCTTAACCATAATTTTGCAGAATAAACACATTAGCAGTGTTTCCATTCACTAGTAGCAGAATAATGGAAGTTAAGATAATATCTGCTGGGTGATGATGTCACTGCCAGTAAAGTTACAGGGTGGTGATTATTTATTCTCAGGCAGTTATTATTTTGAAAAATATGTCTTCTATGCAGGTGTGGTAGTTCATGCCTTTAGTCCCAGCACTTAAGTGGCAGAGGCAGACACATCTCTGAGATGGAGGCCAGCAAGGTCTACAGAGCGAGTTTGACACAGAGAAACCCTGTCTCGAAAAACCAAAATATATATATTTCGATCTAGTAAATCCCTTTCCATAACTAGAATAGGAAGAGAACTTGGGGAAAGCTAAGACATGATTATGGCATTCTACAGTAAGAAAATGAAAGCATGTAACAAGTTTACAGTAGATTTAGCAGCTGCAGGACATGAAACATCACATGGTAGCCTGACAAAGGATAATTCCATCACCTGGAGGAGTAGGCCAACCAGCCCTACTTGGGAAATTTAAGGGTAAGAGAGGCCCTATCTCAGGGGGTAAATGAAGATGGATGTCCCTGATCAAAGACCAATAACATTGTCCTCTGGCCCACAGAAGACAGACTGTGCCCATGGCTAGACATTACTGGAAGTATTTACATGTACTAATAGCAGCCCTGGATACGAAAAGCAGAGCTAGGCAGGTCTAAAGGTGGCGTTTTATTGAGAAACATTGCAATTGTGGAAAAGTGATTATTATTCTTCTGTGTTTGCAACTCGACTTACAATAGTAACAAAGAAATGAGGGCTTATAGCCAAGCAGTTAAGGAAAGGAAATTCCTAAAAGGAAACATTGGATTATAGACCCTGTCTAAGCCAACCTGGCAGATTCTTGCTGAAGACAGGTGTAAGTGCTCCGATGAATGTTGGGTTTGCACAATCTAGACTTACTTAGAAAGATGCTTGTTAGGACTAGGTGACATAGACCCCATGTACAAATTACAAGAGCTAGGACTGTGGCCTGGAGAGGTTAAAGAAAGTTAGCTAAGCAAATCAAGGAGAAAGTCTTTGAGAGAGACAAACACTTGACTTTCATTTTATAGGGAAGGGAATTAAAGCAGTGGTTAAGATATTTGCCCAAGCCCTCCAGTTAGGAAGTAGAGGAACCAAGGGAATGAATATGCATAAAAGATTGAACTTCAAAATCCACACTACCAAATGGATAACAGTGCTAGAATTCACTTCAAGGGCTTGTGATCATTTCTGTTGTACTAATATTCTTTGTAAGCTTGCCAAATGCCCTGAGTACTACCCAATGTCACAGTGTTAAAATCTAGGTAAACAATAGAGAACCAATCAGATAGGGTGTTGTGGTTTCATTCTATGTTACAGAGTTGTGTTTGAGAAAGCACAGAAGTACAGTGAGCAAGAATAATGCAGGTGTGTTTATCAGAAGATATACCCATTTCCTGCTTCCTTGTCCTAATCACCACATCCACTGAGTGCCAAGCCAGGAACTTGCCAGTCACACTAACAGCCACAGCATTGGTTCAGGCAGTGTGGAGTCAGCTCCAATATGAAAGTAAGTCCTCCCTCTGCAAGGGAATACATTATCTCTGAATAAGAGGAAAATAGAGACATTAATGCTATTTCAAGTTGGAAATGATTTAGCTAGTATGTTTAATTTGCCTAGCATTATGATCTTTGTACATTTTTATTTCATTTCTAATGTATATGTAATGGGGGCTCTGTGCTTGCCGTTATCTGCATGTGATATGAGAAGACAACTTTGTGCAGTCTGTGTTCACCTCCATTTTAAGTGGGGAGGGAGATACATACATACATGTGTGTGTGAGTTTGTGTGATATATATATATATATATATATATATATCTCAAGTTCCAGAAGAATATATATATATATATATATATATATATATATATATATATATTCCTGGATTTGCAGACAGTTGTAAGCTGCCATGTGAGTCCTAGGAAATAAACCCCGATCCTCTGGAGGAACAGCCATTGCTCTTAACATCGAGCCATCAGTCTAGCCCCAATAAAATACATTTTAAAGGTAGTATTGGAAAAAAATTAGGAAGTTGGCTATTGTGCTAATAAATAAGACATGTCATCTATATACCTCTTAGAATCCAGTGGACAAAAAATGTCCACACATTTCACATACACATGTTGGGGATTTACAACAAAGTCTTGAGCATGCTAAGCATATCCTTATACTCAGCTATGCTGTGGAGTTTTCAGTGATACTCTGAATAGTATGCAGTATATGGTTTTCATTGAAACGTTGAAAGAAAATTTGTTTTGTACAGTAAAATAGTGCTTCTGTTCTATTTAGTGGAAAAGAAAAGAAAAATTTTATCATCACCTAGTATTTTACTGACACATAGCATTTGCATTTGAGTCAGGCAGGCTTCTCAGTGCTTAGTACATATTTTTAATGGCTTTGAAGGATATCCTAGAGCATATATTCTTTAAAGGCAAATTTTTTACCTGTTTACACAAGGGGAATCAACACTTACCAAATAAAGTGAAATATTATCACCTACTCAACATATTTAATCTCTGCTACAGAAAGACTAAAGCAAAGTAAAGTGGTACAAAGTGTAGAAACTGCTGGGTGGTTCTTCTTGTCCCTGACACTTACACACACACTATTCTGTTTCCTATATCAAGAACTTCACAGCTGGGTGTGGGTGCATAGCTCAGTAATCCCAGCACTTGAGAGCCTGAGTCAGGAGGATTTTGAGTTTGAGGACAGCCAAATCTACACACCAAGACACTGTCTCAAACACCTCCCAACCCAAGTCTTCCTCCTCAAACAAACACAACTCAAAAGATTCTAATTGTTTTTTTTTTCTAATCTCCCACCTAATTTTGCATTGCCTACAGTAAGGTTTAATTACCTTCCTCTTTCAATTTAACCAAGTCCTCTGCCAGAAAGAATTTTAAAGAAGCATTTGAGTGAAAAGTCCTCATGTGTCAAGAGCTGAAACATGGTCTTGGGATAATAGACAGAGAGGGCCTGCCTTACTTTGCTCCCTTATGAACTGTGCTACCCTGAAAGAGGCACTCATCTATATTATAGGTTTATAAATGTGAAATACCCGTCTTTTGCTACCTGTAAGATTTACCTTCTGTGTAAGACTCCTGTGTCTGAGTTTGGTTGGTTGAGCTCCGTGGTGTGACACAAGCATGTAGAAAACACAAGTGAAATACCAGAGAATGTCTCTCTCTTCCTTTAATAATTTTATGAATGTGAACGTTGAGCTTGGATGTATGTCTGCACCATGTGTGAGCCTGATGTCCTTAGAGGTCAGAAGAGGATAAGGAACCTTCTGGAACTGGAGTTCTAGGTAGCTGTGAACAACCATATGGATGCTGGGAATTAAACCTGGGTCCTCTGGAAGAACAACCAGCCATCTAAACACTGACCCAATCCCAGAAAGAAGCTTTGTCTTGTTTTTAGCACACTTCTGGCGAACTTCAGTAGATCAGAGGTTGCTTCAGTTCTCATCTGTCACTCTGCAGAGCAATTTGTAAGCACAGGTGCCACTCTGCTAGATGATAAATTTGGAATTTAGTCATTTCCTTTGGAATTTCTTGTTTTTTAAGGAATTATCATTGTATATTTTTAATCCACCCTTTGTTGAATTTCCTCTTAGTTTTTTTAATTTGTTGAGTTCTTTACATATTAGGTAGAATTCATCTGGTAGTTTTTAAAATCTGGAAGTTTTTATAAATAAATATTACCCGAGACATGCTGTGGAGACCCATGCCTTTAATCCCAGCGCTACGGAAGCAAAAGCAGGTGTATCCCTGAGTTTCAAATCATTCTGGTCTACAGAGAATTCCAGGTTGGCCAGGGCTACAGAAAGAAGCTTCTGCTGCAGCTTTTCTCCTAACGTGGCCTTTAACAGGCAAAGTTTAATTTATCAATATTTCCTTGTATGAATGACTCTTTACCAAGGCCTTGTTCTTAAGATTTCTTTTCTTTTCTTTTCTTTTCTTTCTTTTTTTTTCTTTTTTTTTTCTTTTTTTTTCTTTCTCGGTCTTAACATTTTTATTGGTGTCCTATTTTCTTGTTTTACAGGTAAGTCCATAATCTATTTTGATTGAATTCCCATGTAAGTTCTGAAATAGTCAAAGTTTCTGTTAGATCTCTGACTGTCAGTTTTGAGTAACACTACTGTTATTGCAAAGAGCTGTCTCTGCTCTATTGAATGTCCGCTTTAAAAATCAATTAGGCATTTTGGGGGCAGTGGGGCCCATTCCCAGATTCTCCCTTTGTGTTTCTTTTTTGCCAATACTGGAAAATGTGTATTAAATCTCAATTTGGTAAGAAGATTCCCCATGCCTTACTATTCGTTTCTAGGTTGTTTTGCCTCTTTTAATTTCTTTGCATTCTTTTCCTAGTTTTAGAATTATATTATATTTAGAATTATATATATACATATATATATATATGTTTTTTCCATTTATTATTATTTTTTTAACTTAATACACTTTACATCCTGCCCACTGCCACCTCCTCATCACCCCTCCCACATTCCTTCTCTGAATTCCCCCATCTCTTTTCCTCTGACAATTAGGGTTCCTCCTGGATTTCCCCCTACCCTTACACGTCAAGTGTCTAAAAGGCTAGGCATATCCACTGCCCCTGAAACCAGACATGGGAGCCCTGTTAGAAAATATCCCACATGCAGTCTACAGCTTTTGGGAACACCCACCCCAAGTTATTCAGGCCTGATATGAAATCCAGGCTGCATTTGTGCAGGGAGGCCAAGGTCTAACCTGTGTATGTTCTTTCATTGGTGGTTCAGTCTGTGGGAGCTTCAAAGTTCCAAGTTAATTGTTTCTGTTGGTCTTTTTATGGTGTGCCAGTCCCCTCTTGGTCACCAAATCCTTCCTTCTAATTCTTACATAAGAGTCCTCAAGTTCTGCCTGCTGTTTGTCTGTGGGTACCTACATATGTCTGAGTCAGCTGCTCATTGGAGCCTCTCTGGCGACAGCCATGCTAGATTCCTGTCTGTAAGCATAAGAGAGCATCATGAATGGTGTTAGGGATTAGTGTTTGCCCATGGGATGCATCTCTAGTTGGGCCAGTTATTGGTTGGCCATTCTATAAGTCTTTGATCCATCCCCTGTCCCTGCATTTCTTGAAGACAGGAAAGATTTTGGGTCAAGTTTCTTGGATGGGATGGTGTCTCTGTTGTTCCACTGAGGTTCCTGCCTTGGCTACAGGAGGTGGCCTCTTTGGGTACCATATCCCCAATGCTGTGAGTAACAGCTAAGGATGTTTCCATTGATCTTGGGGACCTCCCTTATCCCAGGTCTTTCTCATCTTAGAGTTGCCCATGCCTACCCCTGTCAATTGCAGTTTTCCACTCATTCTCCTGTCCTTTTGGCCATCCCTCCTTCTCCTCCCCACACCTGTTCCTGAATTTCCCCCAATTTCCCTTCTTATCCCCTCTTCCACCCAGTTCCCTCCCTCCATCTGACTCTAATGACATTTTTATTCCCCCTCTATGTGAGTTCCAAGCATTCTCCATTGTGCCTTCCTTCTTGTTTAACTTCTTTGGGTTTGTGGAATGTACCATGAGTATCCTGTATTTTATGGCTAATATCATTTATTTGTGAATACATACCTGGCATGTCGTTTTGGGATTGGGATACATCAATTAGGATGATACTCTCCGCCCATTTGCCAGCAAAATTCATGATGTCTTTTTTTTTCAATAATTGAATAGTATTCCATTCTGTAGATGTACCACATCTTCTGTATCCATGCCTCAGCTGAGGGTCATCTAGGTTCTTTTAGCTTCTGACTATCATGAATAAAATTGAGCAAGTGTTTGTGGGATGGTGGAGAATCTTTTGTTTATATGCTCAGGAGTGGTATAGCTATGTCTTGAGTTAGAACTATTCCCATTTTTCTGAGAAACCTCCAAATGGCACTACCAACAGCAATGGAGGAATGTTCCCATTATCCACATCCCCACCAGCTGTGTTTTTATTGATGTGAAGGTCAAGTCCAGATCTCACACAGGCAGAGCATTGCTCTACCACAGTACTGCTCCCTTAGCCTCTATGTATGGTTTAACATAATTTCCCGGAATTATCGTAGACATATTTTAATGGTACTCCATACTCCAAGAATTCCTTTTCACTTTAAATGTCAAAGGGGATCAGGGAAGCATTCTGTGAGGTACAAAAGTGTGTAAATAGAATTGCTATTTCCCTTTTCCTCTTTTATTCTTAGTACTGGTTAGCCCCATTCTATTTCCAATTACGTAAGTGTACAAGTCTCCTGTAAACATAAGTTTGGGAAGAGACAGAGTCTGGATTCCAACTCAAATCTAAACCATTTATTTTTTTTTACCTCCTGTCTCTAGGATTGTATTATCTTTAACTGTGAATGAAACTGAGAATGGCTGCTTTTCATACTTCAAGATGAAAATTGTCATAACCTAAGGAGTACCATGTGCAATCATATGTGCACATAAACTTACTGATGACCAGTGACAGAACACCCATACTTCTGACAGATGAGAAAGTTGTGTCCTGTAACTAATGGGCATTGAGAATATGGTCAGTCCAAATGGATTTCATGCACTTAGACGACCACAAATCATAGCTTTTGCACTGGGGAGAACCAGCTGCTGGAAGTCATGATCTCATGACCGCTGGAGCTGTGCCCACTATTGCTGCCTGTCATTATGAGAATGTCAAGCAGCATATAACTAGTCAGAATACAGGCTATAATTTCCTCTGAGGTCATACAGATTTACATTATTATATGTTGCAGATTTTCTGTCTATTTCTCAGAGAACAGTAGTAATCTCAAAAATCAGTAGTTTGATCTGGGGGACTATAGGACAAAATCCAATTTTTTTTTTAGGTGAAAACCTTATGCATAATTCAGCTTACTCCAAAGCTTGGACTTTGAAAACAATGTCTGCCCCATTTTACTTTTCATCTAAATTTGGGTTGAAAAGTGTTTATTATCAGAGTGGGTGACTTTTGAGAGACTAGACACCCTTCACATGCAGACCCTTTAAGCACCCCTCAAAAAGAGATGGATTGCTATTTGGTGCTCTGGTTTCCTACCTTTCACTTCTCTCCCTTCTTATTTCACTTTCATTCCTATCATGGCTATGGCTCCGCAGCTCTTATGAAATTTATATTTATTTTAAACTCAATAGATGTCAGTTCTATAAATTAGTTCCATATATTATGCTTCAAATTTGGCATATGTGTAACAGAGAGACTCCTCTGGTAGAATAGCAATGATTTGATTTACTGTGATTCTTACCATTACTGAAGTGGACTAGCAGGGTAACCCAAGGAAGAATAAGGTGTAATTGCTTGACTAAAGTGGTGGTCGCATCCTTCCAGGACATCCTCTCAATACCAAAGAAGGAGGAGGACTTAAAGGAGGAATATTCTTTATTAGGGAAATAGGGAAGATAAAAAAGGAGACCAAAATGTAGCATGGGTGCATCATTGGAATCTGAGGTAAATATTACCTACTCTGGAATAGTCTGTGAAGATATTTAAAAGCCAGTACATCTACATGTGTTTCTCCTACAAGTGTCATAGAATAAATGGGCTTAGAAACAGGAAGCTGCTAACACCATCTTAAAAATTGTATTATAAAGACAAGGCAAAATTATAGAAATACAGGAAGATTAGTATACTGTGTTTTGTTTCAGTATTAATTTACTTTCTTCTGACAACAATTTATATTTATTTCTTCAGTAACTAATAAAGAGCATCCGCTTTCAGTAATAAGACTTGATACTACTTATGCTCACTAGACTAACACCAGCGTGTGACTTACTGAATATATGCCTGTCATTCTGTGCAAGTCCTCACTTACTAGTAAGCTGGTTAATTTATTATTATTATTATTATTATTATTATTATTATTATTATTATTATATTTCCATTATGAGAAATGAAATAAAATGTGTGGATTACATGACTTAACATACACATTTCATTTTAAAGGTTTCTAATTTATCATCAAATATCTTGTCTTTTAATCTCTATATTCATCTTATTTTTTAAATATTGAAGACTGGATTTCATTCCATTCCTGAAATTGCTTTATTTTTGCAAACCTTGGTAGATAATTTGTGAGCGGGTTTTAATGACCCATGAAGCTGGTAATACCTACTACTTAGCTGACCTCTGAAAAAATTCAAACATACCTAGATAACAAATTATGTGTTAGACACATAGAATTCAAATTCAGTGTTCTAATATAAATATTTAGACCAATATGCTTCTGATGAAAATTCTTATGACTTTTCAGGACTCTATTTCTGTGAAGAAACAATATCATCACAGCAATTCTCATAAAGGAAAACATTTAATTGGGGCTGGCTTACAGTTTCAGAAGTTTAATCCATTTTCATGGTGTGAAGCATGACAGAGTACAGTCAGACTGACACTGAGAAGGAGCTGAGAGTTCTACACCTTGATACACTAGGAACATAAGGAAACTGTATATTACACTGGGCCTGGAATGAACATATTAGACCTAAAAGCCTGTCTCTTCCACCAAGGACACACCTCTTAATAGTGCCACTCTCTTTGGACCCAGGTTTCAGTCTGTTGGGCCAAACCTATTCAAATAACCACAGTGATTATGATTTAAACCTGAAGATTGTTTCCTATACAAACAGAGACTTTCTGTTCTGTTCTTTCTTTTCTTCCTCCTCTCCCTCCTTTTTCCTTCTTCCTCATCTTCCTCTATTTTCTCCTTTTTTTGATAGATCCAATTAGGATCACATGCCTTTACCTCCTACTAACTGTCTAAAAAAACGCTAAGTAAGTGATATGCTGGTGTATATTTATTTAATAAACCAGCTCTGGTGTGGGAGTATAGATTGAGAACACTGGGTTGTAGTGTTTCTTGATTTCTTTGATATAAATTTTTCCAACAGACCCAGTTTTTGCCACTGACTGTTGCATGTGGAGTTGAAAGAAGATGTGCAGTGGAGCAGCAATACACAGTGTCATGCAGATAGAATGTATGCAACCTGGGAAGGGTAGAGAACAACACAGTTTACACCAGGAAGAAGTGATAAATTGTGAGTGTCTATTATTTTAACATATACCTAGGTGTAAGTTTATATGCCTTACCATTTAATAATGATTGTGTCAGCAAACAGTTATGTATCTTATGAGATAAGACATTCTGAATCCAGTTGTTCTAGACCTGCAAGGTATCAGTTCTTTCTGACTGTGCAATTCTGGTGTCAGTAAATGTGTGAGCATTTATTTGACTAAAATAATGATCCTAAGGTCCAAGAAGGAATTCAGAAATCAAGGCCTATGTCTCTTCCAATGTTATTTCAAATGGTTACAAACTATCTTGTGTGTTGTCTTATGTCTTATAAACCCTATATAAACAACATTTTTTTTTCTTTTTTTCGGAGCTGGAGACCGAACCCAGGGCCTTGCACTTCCTAGTCAAGTGTTCTACCGCTGAGCTAAATCCCCAACCCCAACAACAATTTTTTAAACATAACACACTTTTATACCTTAAACCTTTTCAAAAATGTCTTCAACCTTGAATGACATCACTTTATCCTCCTAGCATTCGCACTATTGTATATTTCTTTTTCTAGAAATATCACAAATGCTGCGGGCGTCCATTTCCTTCTGTGGGAAACTCCCATTCTCCTTGATGTTTTTGCAGCTCTTTGTAGTTCATTTGAACTCAGCTTCACTTATGTAGCAAACGTCTGTTACTCAGCAAATTATCAGTTACCCTGGTATCATTCCATACTCAACTCATTAATAACTTTAAAATGATCTGTAAATACTTGTTTAATAGGACAAATTGTGGAGAATGCATGAGACAGTATGAGAAACTGACCAAAATTTAAAACTTTTTGAGGTTAGATGATGTGATCATTATTTTTCCTGGTAACGCAGAACCAGTTTATTGGATATCTAGCCATATCTTGAAACTGGAGAACATCATGGGGACTCAAGAAGTTACCAGAGGAGGATTTCAGAGAACAAATGGCACTCAAAACCAAAAAGTTCAAATTGTATAACTATGTTTACAAATTACTTTTATTCTGATTTGATGTGCTTTATTGTGTTCTCAGAATAAAGCCAAAAGTTTCCAGCATAAAGACAGATTAGCCTTTGTATGGGTGATGCCTCAGTTGGGGGAAGCGGGGAGGGAATGTCATGTATCTCTGTAGCTTGAGGGAAGCTCGGCTCCATAAACATAAAGGGCAAGAAAGTGCCTCATCACAGCCTCTGTTGTGTTCTCAGCTCTTTCTCTGGAGTCCTCTGTGCTCCTGAAGGGTAAGCATTGATGATCCAGTGTGTGAAGGAGGCTCTAAAGTAAAAAAACACCCCAGGTGCTCTTGGAGAGAAAGTGGTGCAGGATCTTCCTGTGGTTCTGCATTGTTTTTTTCTCCCAATCTTTTACCCTAAGCTGTCACCTAGTATTAGAAGTTTAAATTTCATGTTTAGACATCCAAAGAGTACACTGAAATGTTGCAGACCCCTAGTAAACATTTGTATAATTTTGTTTATGGTTAGTTCAATGATTGTAATGGCACATCAAAGAAGTCATATTTCTTATTAACCATTGTTTCACAATGATTCTTTTCAGGATGTTTATTTTAACAGTTTGATTTCTTTCTGGTGTTATGAAGAATCTACCTTTACTTAGGAACTATAATTCAATCTAGTAATATTTTCTTTCCTTTTGCTTTTCTCTCCTCTTTCTCCACAATGAGGTCACTCTGACACCATGGTGTTCTCTTACATGTGGTCTTCTTTTGTATCATCAGTTCCTGCTATGCCCTCATCTGGGATCTCAAGATGGACTGGGGTCTCTTTGATAAGAATGCAGGAGAAAACACTTTCCTCTGGGAATAAATTGTATACCCTCAAAAAGCATGTATGGAATATTCACACTTATCTTAGATATATCTGCAGTTAGGTCATACAGCAGTACTGACACAGGTCTAGTTAACTAATATGATTACAAAACAATTATCCCAGATGCCAATCTAGCCCCAAAACACCTTATCTTGTTTTTCTGCTGTGTAGTAAATGCAGTGGGACATTTGTTAGAAGTGAGTACCAACCCAATCAGAGTGGGAGAAAAAATATATATGTTATATGTTGTATATAATATATTTTATATATAATATAATATTTTATGATTTTACTGGTATATTAGAGTTACAGGACTATGAGATGCTGAATTTTAAATTAAAAGAAAAGATCCTTACACAGATGATTTAGTAAAGGTAAATGTGGTGATTAGATCTTGAAAACATTAAGCCAAGAACTGGGAATCTAGCTGTCTGTATCCAATCCCAGCTGTACAACAACTAGGCCATTCAGACAGAGAAGTCCATAGAAGATTATTAAAGTAAGGATGTTAGACTACATTAGCTCTTTATATTTTTATTGGCCTAAAGTTCTCTTTGGATAGCATAGATATATAGTTAATAATTTTTAAGATTTTTATATTTATTTCATGTATATGAGTACATTGTAGCTGTCTTCAGACACAGCAGAAGAGGGCATCAGATCCCCTTACAGATGGTTGTGAGCCACCATGTGGTTGCTGGGATTTGAACTCAGGACCTCTTGAAGAGCAGTCAGTGTTTTTAACTGCTGAACCATCTCTCTAAGCCTGAGTTAATGTTTTGATCTATATCAAAATGTCACCATTATGTCAGATTTGTGTTTTGAAAAGTATATGACTGTGGGGTGCTGGGTAGAGAAAGTTGCATGCGAGGACTGGAGCAGCATGCGTGAGCAGAATGCTGTATGCATAGGGGCCTCGGGTGAACCCTTGCAGGGAAGCAGTGATCCTGACATGAGAATTTAGGAAACATCACTGTTCATTGAATATACTTTTTATAATTCTAAAATAAAGGGAAATAAAGGGCAGGGCCAGGTGACAGCAGGCAGGCACAATCAGGCACAGGATGGAGATTTCAGTCCCTAGTACCGTTAGAAAGAAAGAAAGAAAGCAGGGTCAGGTAAAGCTGCTTCATATTCACCACATGTGTGCTTCTTATTACTCTTGTGCTGTTTGGTAAAAAATGGGACACATTTGTTTCCTGTGCTGACTGTGTAAGATCAGTGTCTCTATATCAATGTAGTTTGTTTTCTGTCATAGACTTCTCATTTATAGACTTCCATACAGTGAGATTGGCGAATAGATTCTGTCAGTCAGTTTCTTTATTATTACATATTTAATGCGATAGAAAATAAAGTTATACTTTCTTGAAATATAATTGCAAATTTTTAAGAAAAACGTGAAGAAGCCAGTGTGCAGTCCAGTTTACCTTCATTCTGAAATCCTGTTACAGTCCTCATTCAAATTCTGCCTGCCTCCTCTCAATGGGGAACCTAGGTTCAGTGTGCGTGTAATGAAACTGGGAAGGGGACCACGAAAGGGATAAAATAAGCTGTTAAGCCAGGAGGGCATGGGAGTGAACACCACATGTGACATGAAAATAGAAGAGCAGCCACTGTGTGGCAAGAAGAGGGGTTAGGGCTGGGGGGCAGGAATGAATCTGAAAAATTCAGAATGGAGATTGTGGAGATGCCATACCAAAAACTTTTGCTGATTTTTGCTGGCATAATTTTTTTTATTTGAAAGCTAATTGTCAGCTCATTGATAATGTTTAATACTGAATAATCAAAACATTTACAGTTATGGAGTCAAATGGGATGGATAATTACAAATGTTTGTCTCTAGGGAGTGGAAAAAGAAAGCAGTACAAGGGGACTGATTGTAGGTTCTTAACTTTCTAGTGGTGATGAATACACTTGGTTAAAGTTAAAATAGGGTTGGAGGAATGGCTCAGGAACTCAGGAAACCTGTTGATCTTTGAGAGGAACTTGCTCAGTTCCTAGTACCCCATGACAGCTCACAGCCATCTCCAATTCCAATGGCAGGAACTCATTCTCTTCTCCTAGCTTCTGAAGGTACAAGGTACACACAAGGTACACATATATACATGACAGCAAACACTCACACACATAAAAGAAGAATACTTTTCAACAGTAAATTAAATAAATACTATAGCTTAGTACCTAGGAGTTCTATTTACCAAAATGACACAGCTGTGAAATACACTTTAAAGTGCTAATTTTGCTTAGTAATAAGTAAATTATACGTTCTGGGATCTGTTGGCAGTTGAATTCTTAAGAATCTTGGATAAACTGCATTAGCAGAATACTATGATCAGTGATGCTTCTCGAATCCAAACCTCGATTTATTTTTCAACATCAAAATAAAAGGCAACAGTTATGTGTGGGATGAAGAAATTACAGTCTGCACATTGTGTCTGACACTAATATCTGGGAGAGAGAAGTGTTTCTAGTTGAGACTTCATCGTCTCAATCTTTGAATTAGTATTACTCTGACTACCATTCATTGACAGTGACTCTTTATATTTCTGGGTCAATACATGTGATTAGTAGGCAGTTCTCTTTTTTATAACTTTTTTCATTTTCTCTCATTTTAACATTTTTTTTGCTTCTTTAATTGTATATTTCTATATTTTCATTAAAAATGTTATGTACTTTTCTAGTTTCCGGTCCATAAGATCCCTAAGCAGTCCCCATCCAATTCTTCTATAACCAACCTTACTGCCCCTTGACATTTCCATAAACTGGGAGTTAATCCTAGGAATGAAACCAAAGGGCTTCTCCTTCCTTAGGTGCCCAACAAGGCCATCCTCTCCTACATAAACAGTTGGAGCACTAGGTCTGTCCATATACATTCTTTGAATATTGGTTTAACCTGAAACTTCTGTTTCGTTGGCATTATTGTTCTCATGGTGTTGAACCCCCTTCAGTTCTTGTAATCCTTTCTCAAAATCTAACAACAAAAGGTCCATTCTCAGTTGACTGGTTTGCCACTGGCTTTCACTTCTGTATTGGACGTGCTCTACCTGTGTCTCTCAGGAAACAACTATATCCTGTTCCTGGCCGCATGCACTTCAAAGCTTCAACCCTCTTATCTAGTTTTGGTGGCTGGTATATATATATATATATATGATAATATAATAGATTATATATATATACACACACACACACATACACATATATATTTTGGTGGCTCCTACAAATGAGATTAGGTATAATTTTGACATTGATTCTTTGGAACAAACAAGCTCAATTATTTAGAATCCACAAATGACAATGCCAAATAGACTCCCTCTTGTTCTTATGAAACTAGTAATGTTGAGGTGTCCCTGGACCTGAAGCCATTACTCTCCCTGCCCATCCAAATGAATCTCATGTTTTGTCTGAAGAAAAACCATGATAAAATATCCAAAACCCTCAAGTCTGGCACTGGGAAAACAGCATGGTAGTTATTAGAGAACTGACATATAATGGGACTACAGAACCACATTCTATGGCACATGTTGTCCTTTGCTTTACTGATGTCTCATAATTTATGATAAAATAAGGATTTGGGAGCTTATCATTTGATGTAGGTACAGAGTATCTACACTGTTATATTCATTCTATAGCTGTGCCACCTTTGTTGACAAAATCATTGCAAAAAAATTGAAAAGGAAAACTGAATTTATGAGTACATATTAAGGAATATTATAAAGTCCCCTATCAATGAATGTACAATAAGAAAATGTAATAAAATATACATTCAATTAAAGGTCTATAGGGAAAATACTGGCCCTTGGGAAACAGAGAAATACCAGGAAATTGAATTGTACGGCACAGGAATGGACCTGGGAATAAAATAATTATTCAGAAGAATCTCTTCCACTCCATGTTCCTAGATCCTTTGTACCCATACCAAGGCCCTTTCTTTCTCTATTCAGAGCATGTAACCAATAATGAACAAAGAGAATTCTATAGATTTAGAGAGATGTAGTATTTAAAGGTTTCTCCTGTGTCACAGTAGACTCTCTTGTAAAGGTCACCCTCGAATGTGGTCAATGTAAATATAGCAGTTCAGCAGGTAGGCCATTGCAATTCTCAGTGTTATCATCATTAGGCCCTCCCTGAAAAATCTCTTGTATCCTGCAGAGACCTAGCTTCTTTTGTGATGTCACGAGTGTTGTCCTGACTGCAACTGCCTTTCAGATATTACTTCAGTACCTCTAGGGTTTACTAATTGGCTCCTAATTCAGAGAAAACAGCCATTTGGGAGTGAGAACAAAGAGGAAGATGATATCAGAGATGGGGAAAAGGAAGCTGCCCTTCTGTCTTTGTATAAAAAGGGAAGAAATACATGGTCTATGGGAAAGCTTGGTGAGTCCTGCGTTGGGTTTGAGTGAATTCTCTGAAGAGATAGCCTTGATCTGAGCCTTCCACATACGGGTATCAGGAGTTCTGAGCCTCTCAGAAGCATCTGGATTTCCATGCTTGTTATGGTTCCTGGACATCAGAGAGCTTATATCATTAATTTCTTACAAAATCCATGAGTTAGGAAGGGCATAGTTGTTTACCTGAGAGCACATGACTCTTATTCTTTTTCACATAGAAGAAAAAGTTTCTAAGGAAGAAGGGAAAGACAGGTATTGTGTCTTCAGCTCAGAGTAAACTCCTCCATGATTTGCATTCATTTAGTGCAGTTTTTGTCTGGCCCTGTTATCTGGGATAGAGAAGTGATCGTATTAGACACTTCATTGTCCCCATCTTTTCACTAGTATATCTCTGACTACCATTCCTTGTCAATGATTTTTTAGATTTCTGAGTCAATAGGTGTTATTAGTTGGTTGTGCTCTTTTCTTTAATTTCTTTCATTTTTTTATTTTTACCATATTTTATTCCTTATTATTAATTGGATATTTTTATATTTATATTCAAATGTTATTTCCTTTCCCAATTTCCTGCCCATAAGACCACTAGCCATGTTTTTGTTCTTGTTCTATTATGCCCCTTACTCCTCATTTATGATCCATTGACCTGTGAGTCTAACCCAGGGAGAACAAAAGGGTTGTCCTTCCATTGATGCTTAAGAAGGACATACTCTGCCACATATGCAGTCCCAGCCATAGTTCTGTCCATGTACCTATTTTGAATATTGGTTTAGTACCAGAAAGCACTGATTCATTTGCATTGATGTTCATATGTGGTTAAAGCCCCTTCACCTCTTGTAATACTTTTTCAAAATCTACCAACAAGAAGTCCATTTTAAGTTCACTGGTTTGCCACTAGCACTCACTTCTGAATTTTTTCTAAGGAAAGATCTATATCTGGTTCCTGGCAGAATGCACTTCTTAGGTTCATCAATATTATCTAGTTTTGGTGGCATATATATATATATATATATATATATATATATATATATATATATATATATATATTCACACATTGATGGCTCCTGCAGTGAGGAAGTAAGGTGGAATTTTAACATGGATTCTGTTCAACTAGGTCAAGAATGTAGAATCCATGTTGGGGATTTGGCTCAGGGAAAGAGCGCTTGCCTAGTAAGCGCAAAAACCTGGGTTCGGTCCCCAGCTCCGAAAAAAAGAAATAAAAAGGTAGAATTCACAAATAAAAATGCAAAAGAGACTCCCTCCTGTTCTTATGAACCTACTGAATTTGAGGGTTCCCTGGACATCAGTCATTCCTCTCCCGGCCCATCCTCCTGAAACTTTTGTTTGGCCTGAAGAATGAATCATGGAAAAGCATCCAAAACCGTCAAATCTTACATGGGACACTGGAAGGTTGATTGTCCCATGCTTCGTCTGGCCAGCAGTAACGACGCGGCACACACAGGATCCTACTACAGAAAAGCTTTATTGCGTCTTGAGAGGGAGAGCATAAGCTTACAATGCGGAGACGGAGAGTGAGGAATAACCGTCCCTTATATAGGAAACTATCCTCGCCTAGGACGTGTCACTCTCTGACTGGTCGCTGCCAATTATGCCAGATGACGTACCAAAACGTACGTGTCCCTTTGAGTAGGGAAGTTACCAAGCACCTGCATATTGCCCTTTTTACTAGGTGCGTTCTGCCAGATGCCGGTGCCATCTTGTAATGGAGTTTGTTAGGACAGCTCCTCGGACAGCTCCTCACATCTGTGAGGACAGCTCCTCCGACAGCTCCTCACATCTCCCCCTTTTCTGTTTTTTTTTAAGCAAACAGGACACCCAGGTATAGGAGTGTGAAGACAGAGGTCATATCCTCGTACAAAGTTGGCGAACCTCTACAAGAGAGATACCCTTAGGCTGTTGTTGGGACCCAGGGCACTCCCGACCCGTCGCACTGCCATTTTTTGAGGGAGGGAAAACTGTGGCAGGAACCCTCATGTAATATGACATGCCTTCCAGGGAGCATATTTGGTAGAACTTCCGTGTGCAATGCTAAGCTCGTCACCCCTCATGGGCTGCTCAAGCCGGACACTCTAATCCTGTGCAATGAACCGAGGTTCTAGGAGTGCAAGAGCTGTCCAGCCGGCGACCTGTTGCTTGAGCATGGTCAACCAGATATCGGCTGACGCTCCTTGTTCAAGGGCTACAAGCGCCTGGGCGATCACTACTTTGTCCTTTCTTGTTTGAGATCTCAATTTGCAAAGCAACCAGAGGAGTAACACTAATCCATAGCAGAGGATCACTCCAAAAAGTCCCACTCCCACCCATTCCTTGAAATAAGAGACTGCTGAGGTGATCCAGGACGACAATCCCTCCGTCAAAGACAGGTCCAGTAGGGTAGAATTTACTTGAATGATGGTCGCTCTCAGCTGCCGAAGTGTCTGTTCAAACTCCGAGGTCCAATTCTGTAACAGATGCTGTGAAAGACTCTTAGATTAGCAGCTCGGGTAAATTTGTCATATTATATGGAGGTGACACAAAGGCCTGGGAGTTTTTGCTCACAGCCAAGCTGGGCCAGTTGCCATAGAATGTCTAATTGCTCTCGGACCAGATCTATACGTTGGTTGACAAGCATAAGGCCTCCCTATATCTGAGTATTGGCTGAGGCCTGTCTGTCCCGAGCCACAGAGATGGTGGCCGATAAATCATTGATAGTTTGGGTTGTCTGTACTGAATTTGACAAGGCCAATGCCGAGGCAGTAACCGAGGCAGCGACTGCTGTTGTAGCAATAATGCCAGCAATAATTGCAGAAGTACCAAAATCTCTTTTTCCTCTAAATAAGGTCATGGTCCCCGGGGCATCAACAGGGATCGGGATAAAGCGAGGCATGCGGGTAACTACTGCGATATTTTATATGAGTAGCTGTCCAGACAGAGGCAGCAGGTTTGATGTTGACCGTCCAGGAAAATGACAACTGTCCCTTTTCGCCCTTTCCTCCAAGTAGCATCGCCATGGGCGTAAGATCAGTGCAGCTACCATTAACCCAATGTAAGGCCACCACCATAGAGAACTGTGGCGTTAGCCACAATGTCCTCCTCACCAGTTCCCCATGAGGCCTCCCTTAACCAAGCAGAAGATTGATTATATAACATAATGCAAGGGAGATCAAAAGATGTTTTTTTGAATATGCCAAAACAAAGGCTGCCCTTAAGGGGAATAGTCCTATTTTCTTTCTTTTTTTTTTTTTTTTTTTAGTCGTTCAACCTGTGGATCCTTAGGTAAATAGGCCAACCCTAAATCCCTGTTAGTGGTACATCACCGGCATCGGGAGTGGAAAGGTTGACATTATTCCCCATCGTAGCTCGCTCTGCACCGTTGCTGGCATCCATGGAAGAAGAGTGAGGAGGTGCAGGAGTCCCAGTCCCTTCTTGATCACTTGCTGTGATGCTCCTAGTAAGTTGTCCTGGGATCCATATGGGATTTTCATTGTCCTGTGGAAAAACACAGACAGCTCCCCTGGATCTTATTAAAACAGGATCCGGGCATTTCCATTCATTTGTTAATACATCCTTCCATTTAACTAATTCTTTTGTCCTTTTGGGCTCTGAGCAATGTCGCTCAGCCGCTGTTTGTCCAGCTTCATCAAGATTTAAAAAATTTAAGGTTAAAAGGGCCAGAGCAGGGGCTGGGGATTTAGCTCAGTGGTAGAGCGCTTACCTAGGAAGCGCAAGGCCCTGGGATCGGTCCCCAGCTCCGAAAAAAAGAACCCCCCCAAAAAAAAAGGGCCAGAGCAGTTGCCACTCGGGGTGTTGGGGGGAGTTCTATCATATTTCCCCTTCTTTGTTTTATTAAATATGATTTGAGCGTCCGATGAGCACGCTCTATGATTCCCTGTCCTTGAGGGTTGTAGGGCAGGCCCGTCAGGTGGGTAACCTGCATCTGAGCACAAAACTGACGGAATTTTTGAGATGTGTAGGCGGGGCCATTGTCAGTTTTTACACATTTTGGCTTTCCCCAAGCACTCCATGCTTCAAGGCAGTGCTGAATGACATGTGTTGTTTTTTCTCCTGTAAGTGGGGTGGCATGTAGAATGCCAGAACATGTGTCTATAGATACATGCACATACTGTAATTTTCCAAAAGAAGAATTATGAGTAACATCCATTTGCCAGATTTGCAATGGCTGTATTCCTCTCGGGTTGACCCCGATGTGAGGAACTGGGAGGAACTGGCAGCACTGTTGGCATTGGGTGACTATATCACGTGCGTCTTTTCTAGTTATAGAGAAGCGGCGGCGTAAAGTTTCTGAGGTGACATGGAAATTGCCATGAAAGGCTTTAGTGGCCTCTAAAGGAGAGGCCAGGGCCACAGCTATCATTTTTGTGGCTTTGTCAGCCAAATCATTCTCTGAACTCATTGGGCCAGGGAGTCCAGAATGGGCCCGTATATGACTAATGTATACAGGGAATCTTCTATTTAATAGGATAATTTGGATTTTTCGGAAAATATCTGCCACCTTACTAGTCGTTTTAATTATACCGGCGGTTTCAAGAATACTAACAGCATTAACCACATAGGAGGAATCTGAAACAATATTTAGAGGAACCTGGAATTTTTCAATGACCTCCATGACCACTAGGCATTCTACCACTTGGGGTGAGGTTTCAAAATATTGTCGTGAGAATACTTGGGAGTTTACCACATATGCTCCCACCCCTGTTTTTGACCCATCCGTATACACCGTTATCCCCTCCTTTAATGGTCTGTGGGATGTGATGCGAGGGAAAACAATAGGTTGTGATCTTGCAAAACACAATAGGGGGTGTTTAGGATAATGATTATCTATCTTCCCTGTAAAGGATGTGAGCAGCACTGCCCAATCATCAGAGGTAGCGGCTAGAGTTTGGACCTGGTAGGGTGTATATGGGATAATCAAGGATTGGGGTGGAGTCCCAAAATGACAGATGGCAGCTTTTAGGCCCTTAATAGCCAGATGTGCTACTGCAGCTGGATACCAATCAATAATCTTCACAGGGGAAGCATGTGGATGGATCCATAAGAGTGGACCTTGTTGCTATAAAACGGCAGTGGTAAATCCTTGGTATCTAGTACACAGAGTGAAAAAGGTAGAGACCAATCAATGCGTTGCAATTGGGCCTGTTTTATGGCATCTTCTACTTTTAGTAAGGCCTTGGTTGCAGCGGGAGTTAGCACACAAGGGGAGGTGATGTGGCCGTCCCCTTCCAATATTTCGAACAAAGGTTTTAATTCCGCGGAAGGGATTTTCAAAAATGGTCTCAACCAGTTGATATCTCCCAAGAGCTTCTGAAAGTCATTAAGAGTATGGAGGTGGTCTCTACGGATTTCCAGTTTCTGGGGTATAATCTTATCAGGGAAAATAATGGATCCTAGAAAATGACCTGTGTCAGGAATTTGGACCTTTTCTGTAGCAATATGTAAGACCCATTGTTTAAGGGTTTTTTGTAATAAGGAATAGGCTTGTTTGAGTAATTCTAAGTATTTATGACACCTCAATATATCATCCATGTAATGGATTAACAGGAAATTTGGATAGGTCTCCCTGATTGGTTTGAGGGCTTCCTGAACATATAACTGACACATCGTAGGGCTGTTGGCCATGCCCTGAGGTAGGACCTTCCACTGGTATTTTTATCAGGTTCAATATGATTAATTGATGGGACAGTAAAAGCAAACCTGGTCCTATCTGGGGGGTAAAAAGGACTAGAGAAAAAACAATCCTTGATATCTATTATTACCAAATTCCAATCTTTTTGTAGGGCCGAGAGTATAGGAAGGCCCCGCTGAATGGGTCCAAGGGATTCCATCTGATCGTTAATGGCCCTCAAGTCATGGAGTAGTCGCCATTTTCCTGATTTTTTCCTTATTACAAAAATTGGGGTGTTCCAAGGAGAGGTAGAGGGCTCCAAATGTCCCAATCTTAATTGTTCATCCACCAGTCCTGTAGCTGCCTGTAATTTCTCAGAGGTTAATGGCCATTGGGGAACCCACACTGTGTCTTCCGTCCTCCATGGTATGGGTCGTGCTGCCCCAATGGCGCCTAGGAAAAACCCAGGCCTTGTTTATGGGGGTTGGCGATCGGTTCAATGGGCGTGAGACAACCCTGTTCTAATAGCCCTAGGCCTTTCCCTTCCTTATAGCCCATCCTTGACATCATGTGGGCCACTTGTGGGGGTATTCATTAGATAAGGTCAGTCCCATGGTCTGCATAACATCCCTCCCCCAAAGATTAACAGGCAGGGGAAGTACATAAGGAATAAATTGTCCCTGTTGGCCATCGGCAGTTGTCCAAGTTAGAGTGGCAGAGCTGATCATAGGGCATGACTGGTAGCCTAATCCTTGTAGTGAGTGAGAAGATTTTGTGGTAGGCCATGATTGAGGCCACCATTTTGAGGAAATTATACTTTTATCAGCCCCAGTATCCAGTATGCCTTCGAATTTCTTTCCATTAATTTCTAAGCTCAATTTTGGGCGGTTGTTAAGGTGAACCACCAAATATGCCGAATCATGACCAGTGGACACCATGGTTCCCTTGCTACCCTGTATCGTGGCCTGGAAGCATGGAAGGAGTAATAACTGTGCTATTCTATCTCCTTTACTTATAGAAAAAAAACCCCATGGGGACTTGAACAAAGAATCTGAATATCAAGAGAGCGCTGAACTTCAACAAGGCCTGGATGGACTATCAGTCCTTGTAGGGCGAGAGATCCTCTCCCAAGGACAAGGCCTATGGTTCCCAGGGGTAGAGGCCCCACAGTCTGAGCAGGAATTGGCTGAATGCCCATCTGGGGCATTAGAAAGAAGTCTGAGGTGGCACGCAGGTCCAATTTTGTGTCGCCTCTTGGGGGACCTCCTCTGCCGGGGTCGTGGCCCTGTGAAAGCGGTTCCCATATCTTTGAGGGCCCTGGGACCGGGGGCCCACCAGCCCGTTTTTTGACATCTCATTAGGTCGAGTCTCCAAAGGAGGGACTAGTTTGCCTTTAATGTCTCTCACTGATTGGTACTGGTCAGCCCTATGGTAGCCTTTGCCACATCGGACACAGAGGGTTGCAGACCCCCTGTCTCTTTTTGTCATCCTGTGTCTCTTTTTAGATGGCCTGTTTTCCCACATTGAAAGCATGATCTTTTATCCGTTCCTTTAACGTTGCTGGAACTGGAGAATGGCAGCCGCCAGGCCTGAGTTAGTAAGGGGCCCTCCAAGTTCCCTGCAAACTCTAAGCCAATCCTGTAGCCCTTTATTTCTTCGGGGGGCTATGGCTGTTCAGCACTCCTGGGTGGCTTGCTCGAAAACGAGCTGTTCTATTAGTGGTGCTGCTTGTTCAGGATCGCCAAAGATTCGTCCTGCAGCCTCTGTCATTCTAGCTACAAAATCTGAGAAATTTACCTGGGGTCCCTGAACGATTTTGTAAGTTGATTATCAATCCCTCCTCTCCTGGACAGTGCCTTCCAGGCTCTAATAGCTGTGCTGGAGACCTGAGCATAGGCGCCCCAGTGGTAAGCAGACTGATCAGCTGCAAAGCGGCCCTGTCCTGTTAAGAGTTCGAAAGTCCATTCTTGTTGCTCAGGTATTAAGGCCGTAGCATTCGCTCTGGCCTGTGTTTGGGCTGCCTCATAACAGAGCGCTTTCCATTCCATGTATTGGCCCATGCTGGCAAGGGCTGCCTTAGCAATCATCTGCCAATCAATGCTGTCATGGCCAACCTGTCGAGTTGTGTTAGAGTAAAGATGGCCGTGACTCCATACTTTCTAACTGATTCCGCTAATTCCTTAATCTGATTATATTCAACAGGGGCATGGACCCGTCCTCCCTCTGGAGTCTCAAAGACAGGAAATGTCATACTCAGCTTTCTTCTCACCCTCTCGGGGACTAGTGAGAAGGCGCGGGAGCGTGTCTCATATGGAGGAGGCGCCGTTGGTGGCGGCCGCGCTAGAAGGCTTCTATTACTTCCCCTACATTCATCTGGGTAATATCTTTCCCCCTCATATTTAGCTGCTTCCTCATCTAGCTCAGCCTCCTCCTCTGAGTCTAAGGTTTTATTTTCAGAGCTTTCAGAACTGTCAAGGTTCAGCGCTTCTAGCTCTTTCACAGGGTATAGGCTGGCTCCCCCTCCTGGTTTATGTGTAGAGGAGGAAGTGCTGGAATCTGAAAATTTCAACGCTCCCTTGTCTGTGGACTTACCGGGAGGGCACTTTTTCTTTCTTAGAACGTCTTTTTTCTTGCGCGCGCCCAACCTCTCACTACGTTCGGTTTCTGACAGACTTTCCCGGACTACCCTGAGAGTGGCCTGTCCTTCTACTACTGCTGCCTTACACGTTTCATCCTTTAAACAATTCTTAACCAGCTTCCATATAGCTTTGGTCCCTAGGCGCAGATCCTCTTCCGCCAATTTTCTGTCAAGGTCTTTTCCAAGTTTGTTCCATGAGGCAATCGTAAACGAGCCTGAACAGGCAAACCAAGGCACCACCCTCTCCACCTCCTTCACAAAGTTTTAAGTGTTCCTCCTCCAATTTTGATGTTCCTCTGCTTTAACACTGTTTCCAAGGCCGTGACCACAGACTGTGAGGATCCCATGATGGGCCAGGAACCCCGGCGGCTTATCTACGTCCGTCTGACAAGGCGTGAGGTGAAAGGGTAGAGACGGACACGCTGCTCTCTTATGTATGGGAGTCTTACACGCGCCTCCCCGGACGGTGCCGCTTATCTACGTCGGCCTCATCGCGTCCTTGTTCCTCAACAGTCAAAATCGAAGGTAAAAGGGAGCTGCGCGAAGCTCACTTATATACGAGAGACAGAGACGCGCCTTCAGCTGCTGTGATCATCCTTTTAACAGCGAAAACGGTGAAAACAGAACATAAAGAGTAGGGTGGCTCCCAGGACAAATACTATAGCCTCAACAAATCCTTCCCAAGGCGGTGACAACCCCAGAACAAATTCCAAGAGAGGGCTGCCTCTCCGAACGTATGTACCTGCAGTTCTCAATCCTCCTTGTCGCCAAGGGATCTCCGAAGGTGCTGACGATGGCGAGGTCGTTTCCGGGTTTAAGCACCAGATGTCCCGCGCTTCGTCTCGCCAGCAGGAACGACGCGGCACACACAGGATCCTACTACAGAAAAGCTTTAATGCGTCTTGAGAGGGAGAGCATAAGCTTACAATGCGGAGACGGAGAGTGAGGAATAACCGTCCCTTATATAGGAAACTATCCTCGCCTAGGACGTGTCACTCTCTGACTGGTCGCTGCCAATTATTCCAGATGACGTACCAAAACGTACGTGTCCCTTTGAGTAGGGAAGTTACCAGGCACCTGCATATTGCCCTTTTTACTAGGTGCGTTCAGCCGGATGCCGGTGCCATCTTGTAATGGAGTTTGTGAGGACAGCTCCTCGGACAGCTCCTCACAGTTGATACTGTAGTACTGATATCAAAAAGGTCAAGAGAAACAAATTCGATACTCCATGTGGTCCTTTGCTTTACTGATGTCTGAAATTTGTTGAAAAAAATAAGAATTTAGGAGTTTACTATTTGAAGTAGGTACACATTATTTACCCTGTCATACTCACTGTGTACCTAGTCCCCTTTTTTGGCAAAATCATTGAAATAATTGAATTGGAATACAATTTTTGCGTACACATTCAGGAATATATATATATATAATGTCCCCTCTCAAGAAATGTAGAAAAAAATTATTACAATATTTCATCAATTGAAGGTCTGTAGGGAAAATACTTGCCTTTGAAAAACAGAGAAAACCTAGGATATTGAAGAGTATGTCACAGGAATGGACCAGTGAATAAAATTATTATCTGGAAGAATCTGTTCCACTCCATTTTCCTAGATCCGTTGTACCCATAACAAACCCCTATCTTTCTCTATTCAGAGCATGTAACCACTAATGAAACAATAGAAGTACTTAGCATTGGAGAGATGGAGTATGTAAAGGTTTCCACTGTGTCACAGGAAACACACCTGGAAAAGGCATGGTCAAATCTGTTCAATGTAAGGAAAGCTGTTTAGCAGGTAGGCCATGGCATCTCTCAGTGACATCATCATTAGGAACTGCCTGAAATGTCTCTTGTATCCTGGAGAGCCCTAGCTATTTCTGTGATGTCACAAGTGTTGTCCTGACTGCAACTGCCTTTCAGATATTCCCTCAGTACCACTAAGGTTTACTAATTGGCCTCTAATTCAGAGTAAACACCCATTTGGGAGTGAGAAGAAAGAGGGTAAAAACTACAGTGATGGGGAGAAAGAAGTTGGCCCTCTGTATTTGTATAAAAAAGGAAGAAATACTTGGAACATTGGAAAGCTCAGTGAGCCCTGGTTAGGGGTTGAGTGGGTTCCCTGAAGAGATAGCCTTTATCTGAGACTTCAACATATGGGAATCAGGAACTGAGGTCCTCGCAGAAGCATCTGGACATCCCTGCTTGTTATGGTTCCTTGAAGTCAGAGAGTTTATATCATTAATTTCCTTATTCCAAAAGCCAGTTGTTGGAAAGGACCCAGTTGTTTCCTGAGAGCTCGTGGCTTTTGTAATTTCTCCCAGAAGAGAATGATCCTAAGGAAGAAGGGAAAGAAAAGTATTCTTTCCTCAGCTCAGAGTAAACTCCTCCTTGCTGTGGATCCCTATAGTGCAGTTTGGGTATGACACTGATATCTGGGAGAGAGAAGTGTTTCTAGTTGAGTCTTCATTATCTCAGTCTTTCCACTAGTATTATTCTGACTACCATTCCCTGTCAGTTACCCTTTAGATTTCTGAGTGAATAGGTGTTTTTAGCTGGCAGTTAACTTTTCCTTTTTCTCTCATTTTTTTTATTTTTTATCAATTTTTATTGCTTTTTCTAATTGGATATTTTTATATTTACATTTCAAATATTATTTCCCAGATTCCTGTCCATGAGATCCCTAAACAGTCCCACTAACCTTCTTCTATAACCCCCTTACTGCACCTTGACATTCCCTTGAACTTGGAGGCAAACTAGGGAGGAGAAAGGGCTTCTCCTTCCATTGGGACCCAACAAGGCCATCCTCTGCTACCTATGCAGCTGGAGCCATTGGTCTGTCCATACACAGTCTTTGAATATTGGTTTAGTACCAGAAAGCTCTGCTTAGTTGAATTGTTGTTCTTATGGGGTTTAAAGTCCATTCAGCTCTTGTAATCATTGCTACAAACATGAGGTCCATTTTCAGTTCTCTGGTTTGCCACTAGCATTCACTTCTGTATTGGACATGCTCTAGCTGTATTTCTCATGAAAGAGCTGTATCCAGTTTCTGGCAGAATGTTCTTCTTAGCTTCAACAATCCTATCTAGTTTTGGTGCCATATATATATATATTCTTTTGCTGGTTCCTACCACTATGAATTTTGATGGAATATTTACTTGGATTCTGTGTAACTAGGTCAAGAATATAGGATCCACAAATGACAATGTCAAATAGACTCCCTCCTGTTCTTATAACCTATTGAAGTTGAGTTTGAGGAGTTACACTCCTGGAAAGGGCACCCTCAACTCTGGTCAATGTAAGTGAAGCTGTTCAGCAGGTAGGCTGTGGCACTTCTCAGTGACATCATCATTAGGCCCTCCATGAAATATCTCTTGCACCCTGGAGAGGTTTAGCTTCTTCTGTGATGTCACAAGTGTTGTCATGACAGCAACTGCCTCTCAGATATTCCTTCAGTACACCTAGGGTTTATTAATTGGCCTCTAGTTCAGAGTAAAGTGCCATTTGGGATGGAGAACAAATATTATGAAGAGATCAGAGATGGGGAGAAGGAAACTGGCCTTCTGTATTGGTATAAAGGAAGAAGAAATATGTGGTCGATTGGAAAGCTCAGTGAGATCTGGGTAGGGGTAGAGTGGGTTCTTCAAGGAGAGAGTCTTGATCTGAGCCTTCCACATATGTGAATCAGGAGCTGGGAGCCTCTCAGAATCATCTGGACTTACCTGTTCTCATGCTTCTAAGAAGTCAGAGAGTTTATATCATTACTTTTTTTCTCCCAAAAGGCAAGTCTTTGGAAGGGCATCATTGTTTTTCTGAGAGCTCAAGGGTTTTATTCTTTTTGCCCAGAAGAAAATGTGGTGAGGATGACAAAGTATTGTGAACGTATTGAAGACGAGAATTGTGTCCTCAGCTCAGAGTAAACTCCTCCATGCCTTGGATTACAACAGTTCAGGTTGTTTCTGATACTGATATCTGGAAAAGTGAACACCTTCTGGTTAAGACTTCATCGTCTCAGTCTTTCCACTCTTATTTCTCTTATGTCTCACACACAAATAATTGACTTACTCTTTGTTGTTGGGGGATGCTGGACTGATCCAAGAGATGAGGCGTAGACTCCACAAATTAGTTAAAACCAATGTCAATAAAAGAAATCAGAATTCCTCTTCTCTCTTGAGAAAGCGTTCAGTGCATGAGCAATGCTTACATTTTAAACTTTAAGAGCTATGACTTGAAAACAGTAACAACTGAATCCCACTTTTCAAACAGCATTTCTCAGATGTCTAGTGACTCGACTTTGATTTCATGTACTTGTAATTGCTCAGTTCTCATGACTGTAGGATTGAACTAGGTCATTACTGGACATAATTGTGTAGGGACAGTAAGAGCTTAGACAATTCTTCAAGTTGGAAAACCTAAGAAACCATCCTAGCAACAGCTTAATCCAAAATGGAGAAATCTTTGCTTGTGTAAAGTCCAGAGTTCTTGGGCACTCCAATCTCTTGAAATATTAATTCTGCCAAACCCATTAGACTGCTTCTGTTACTCTTAACTGTTTTAATCTCATGGAATTTTTGCCTCTCTCCTTTTCTCTCTTTATAAATATCCCTCTAAACATGTAACACTTTGCACTTTAAAAGTTGTCTTTTGTCCTATAGTAGAATATTTATAGTCAGATTCTTGAGTTTCATAAAAGTAGGTGATTTATTGTAGTAAAATATTCTATTCACAATTTATTGTATTAATTTATTAATTCATCAAAAACTGACCTATTTATATTATCTACTTATCCTTTAAACTATAAGAGCTTTGATTTATTGAAGTCTTTACAGTCTTTCAGAATATTGGCTGTATCACTCTTATACGTATTCAGGATGGATCATGTGTACTTCTTATGTCTTCTTACTAATAGTATGCTTTATAACTATGCCAATCCACGATTTTTGTTATATATTTTAAGACTATTTTGAGTGCAATATTTCCCTGATTTCTCTCCCATGGTTAGAAATTGTAATACAGAAGAGATAATGAGTTTCGTGTGTTAATTTTGCATTCCACTACCTCATGAATGTATTTTCAGCTTTAAGAAACTTATTTTTTCAGAGAAAAATTGTCTCTATGATCACTTCTAGCTAATACACAGTGGTCTTGGCATTTTAAATATCCACAATATTTTTTTATCCACAATATTTTATTATATATTATAAGATTATTGTGAGGGGTATTTTTCAATAGATTTTCTAAAAGTATGATTTGGATTGGTGTAAAGGAAGGCTAAGGAATTTTGTGTGTCCCTATTGTATTCTGCTTTTATGAATGTATTTTGCACTCTTAAGAGACTGATAAAATTTTAGAGTTTTTAAAGTGGTACCATGATATCTGCATATGAGAACAATTTAACTTCTTAATTTTTATTGTATTACCTGGATCTTCTTCAGTTGTCATAGAGCTCTAACTAAAATTAAAAATACTGTATTACATAGGTATGAAACCAGAGTATATACTTTTCTTGTTCCTGATTGCAGTGGAACTGCTTTGAACTTTTCTCCCTTTATCACAACGATAGTGGTGGGCTTGCTCTACTTTTCCTTTATTATGTTTAACTATATCATCTATAGCTATAACTTCTCCAGGACTTCTGCCTTGAATGAATATATTATTTTTTACCAGTAATTTTTTAATTTTTTTTGCAACTAATAAAATAATGGTGTCTTTGTGCCTTTTATCATTCTATATACTAGCGTACATTTGTGTATATATATATATACATATATATATACATATATATGTATACACACACACACAAACACACACACACACACACACACACATATATATATATATATATATGTGATAAACCAACTTGTATGTCTCGCATTTAAGAACGCTTACCTGGTTGAAGAATAATTTTAACTTCGTCTTGAATCTGTTCACAAGGATTCTATTGAGAATATGTATGTATCAGTGGAAATTAGTCTGTAATACTCACTCTTCCTCTCTTTCTGTCAGTAGTCTGTAATTCTTTCTCCCTCTCTCTGTACCTTTCTGTTTTCTTCTTATCCTCCTGTCTCACTCTTTCTCCTTTTTTCTCTGTCAATTGTTGGATAATACCAGATTTAAAATAGAATTTTAATGTATTCAATGCTTTTGTCCACTTTATGGAATAGTCTAAGAAACTGTCAATGCTCTTTAAATGTCTAATCAAATTTTTAAACTGAATACATGTGGTCCTATGATATTTTCGGTGGGAGATATTAAATACCTGACTTTGTGTCATTGTTTAGTATAGTGCTGTTTAAATTATGCACATTGAGCTGATTTAATATTGGTATAACAAATACATATAGTAAATCATTAATGTTTTAAAAAATATTATAGATTTCTGACTGTAAATATAAAAAGTGTTTTCTCCACGTCTCCTCTCTTCTCTTTTATTTTGTTAATCCCACTCTTTCTTTACTTAATTTGGCCTGAGGTTATGAGAATCTTGTTAATACTTTCCAAGAATGAACTCTTCTTTCATTCATTATATTGTTGTGTTCATTTTATTGATTTGAGCCATGATGAGTTGGATATACATATTATACCCCTTCCAAAAGGCTTAAAAGCCATCCTGAAAAAAGGGCAAAGAGACTGTAGGTGCAAAATTGTGGGTTACATCAGAGGGAAATCGTGTCTTCAGGATATGAGGAGTGCTGTCCTCATGACACAGAGCAGCTGTGGTTTCCTGCACAGCATCAAGCCAGTCAACAGTCAAGAGTGCAGTGAAAAGGACTGAAAGCTGTTACTCCTAACTGACAGACTGTGGACAGTTAGTGTCTTCTGACGGAGGTTTGATCATTAGTTGTAAGGGTTTATCATGGGGTTATTAAATAGTATTTTAATGTAGAAGTTACAGAAAAGTACGATTCAAAGAAATAGAGTGTTGTGGGTAAAATTAATGGGAAAAGTGTCATCAAAATACTTTGGTGGAAATTCCCCAAAAATTAAACAATTAATGTCTATTCTACAATTTTATGTACATACAGAATGTTTTATTACATAGGGAGATTTTATGAAGTGACCTTAATGAATTTTGTTAGCTACAACAGATCTGCCAATTCTGTGAGTTTATTGGGAGCACATTATATGATTTGACCTTAGTAAATTTAATTTAAAGTGGCTATTTTCAAAAATACTAAGGATTATTTGCATGTACACATTCAGCAATGAGCTTCTATTAATCAAAATAAAAAACTAAAGAACTATATATCAAGAAAAAATGATTAAATTGGGCTACATATCTAAAAAATATTCACAATTGAAGAAACTCAAATCAATAAGAATCTTATGGCAAATATGTATCATCCTTTTACATTATGGAAATGCAAAACGAAATTATTCTGAGATTTGTCATCCCTTTCAGAATACTTAGTTTAATAACACATGAGCCAACTTACCTTTACTGTGTTATGGAGAAAAGGGGAATATTCCTATTCTCCTGGTGGGAAGGCAAACTTCTATAACACCTTTTAAAATCAATATGATGTTTCTTCTGTAATATGGAAATCAATATGCCTAATGATATAACTCGAGGGTATATGTCCAAATGTTGATTCATCCTAGTATATAGACCCTTGATAATTTGGAAATATTCTAGTTGTTCCTTAACAAATGAAGGCATAAAGAAAATGTGGTGCTTTTACAGATTGGAAAAAAGAAAGCATGTAATTTTCAGGACAAGGAATGTATCTTGAGAAAGTCATCATAATGAGGTAATCCAGATAAAAAAAGAAAAATGGGATTCAAATTCACTTTAATCTGAATGTTAATTCTCAAAACGGTGTATCTGTATGATCAGCTTAGTGCCCCTTCTGCATTTTGGGAAGTACAAATGTTCTTAAGGATTTCTCAGGGACACAGTCAGGAACAGGAATGTCAAATGTGAAGAAAAAGGGAAGAGGGCAACAATGGAGGGAATATAGAGAAGTACAGCAAAAATTGAGAGGCATTTGAGGCATTGAATGGAAACCTAATGTGATAGAAATACAAAATATTTTTTTTTAATTATAAATCGAGGAAACTAAGGATTTATAGCTATAAGGACAGGAGATAAAACGTTGATTGGGTATATCTACGTAAAATTTCAAAACTAAGTATTTTATGAAAATTATGGATTGCAACATTAAGTACACCTGAAACATTACAGATAATGAATAAATAGTCCTTAAGGGGACAGATGTGATTATGTCTATTTTAAAAATAATATCTTATATTATAAACAGTATATTCATTTGTTTATATTTTGAATGTCATTGCCCAAACTGGTATTTTTCTTGAATTCCCAAACCCATTTTGATCCTCTTCGTTTCTAATATGGTGCTCCCCCATCTCCTTGCCCACTTCCACTTTAACCCTCCAACATCCCCCTTCTCTGGGATATGACGTCTCCACAGGACCAATTGACTACCTTCCCAGATATGGCAGATGAGGCAGTTGTCTTCTCCATATGTTCTACGGTCTATGTAGCAGAAGCCATTGCCTGAACCAAGTATTTTCTAGTTGGTAGTAAATTTCCTGAGTCTCTGAAATGTAAACTTAATGAGTCTGTTGTTCTACATATTAGACTCCAATCTCCTTCAGATCCTTCAGGCATTCCCCTAACTCTTCTTTTCTGGCTGTCAGGTTCTTTCCAAATGTTAGCTGTATCTACATCTGTCATGGTCAGATGATGGCGGAGCCCCTCAGAGGACAGACATATTAGGGTCTTATATGCAAGCACATCTTGAAATCAGGAATAGGGCCAGGATTTAGAGTCTGTGGATGAAATGATTCTTATAGTGGGGTGGTCTCCTAAGGGTCTTCCCTTCAGTCTTTGCTCTGTTTTTGTATTTGCATATTTGTAGGCATTGGATATATATAGAATAAAGATTTTGAACTGTGTGGGCAGCACCATTCCTTCACTGGGGGGGCATTCCTAGCTACAGGTGGCAGTCTCTAGTGGTTCTATCTCTATCCTGCTTGGTATTTCAACTACCATCATCCCATTAGGTTTATGGGATCCTCTTGCATCCCTGGCACCTGGGACATTCCTGGGGATACCCAAGTTCACCACCCAACACTGATGCTTATTGTCATTTATTCCACTTTTCCGCTGGAATCCTCTCTTGTCTCTTTTCATTGTTGCAAATCCCCCCACTTTGTCCATCATTCTCTACCTCTAAATAAGTCCCTCCATCCCTCTGCCTTCCATGATTATTTTCTTCTCCCTTCTAAGTTGGTTGCATGCATCAGCAATTTGGCCTTCTAACGTGTTACCCTTCATGTGGTAAATGGTCTGTATAGTGGGAATTCTGAGCTTTGGGGCTAACATCCACTTGTCACTAAGTTCATCCCGTGTTATTTCCTTTTTTATCTCTAACTTCACTAATTTCCAGCTCCATTCCTTTGCCTACAAAGTACTTGGTGTCCTCATTTTTAATACCTGAGTAGTGTTCCTTTGTTTAAAAAAAGCACATTTGTTTTCTCTATTTATTCCTCAGTGGAGTTGAGGTAAATCACGCTTGTTTCCAGCATTTGACTATTGTAAGTAAGGCTGCTGTGAACCTGTTCAACCACATGTCCTTGTTGTATGTGGATCATGTTTGTGTATATGTGTTGAAGTGAGTGGTAAAGCAGGTTCTCCAGGTGAAGCCATTTGCAATTTTCTCTGAACCTCCACATTGATATCCTAAGTGGCTGTACAGGTACTAATCTCACCAGCAATAGACGAGTGTACCACATTGTCTACATCCTAGCTTAGTCTGCTACTGCAACAGTTTTATATCTTAATCATTGTTATTGGTGTAATGTAGAATCTCTGGTTCATTTTGATTTGCCTTTTTCTGATAACTGTGGATGTTGAACATTTCTTGATGTTTTTCTCAGCTATTGATATACCTCAGTTGAGAATTCTTGGTTTAGCTCTCTAACCAATTTTAAAAGTTTGGATATTTGGTTGTCTGGGACAGTAAGGAAGGTGATATCAATGTGGAGGGGACAACCACTATAAAAGGTGAGGGGAAGAGTTTAGGGGTGATGGACAGGAAATATAAAAAGAATTAAAATGCACATAATTACACAATTTAATAAAAATGGAAAAAAGTAATCTTCCACTTCTAACATTTTACTGTTAAATAAATGTAGCTTTGAGATTTTATAAAATTTATATCCTATGGAAATTAAAATTGTATATGCACATAGAAGACAAGTGCTCAGCACTGTGTGTGCTGGTTATCTGGAGCCTGAGAATTATACTTGTGTTCTAGATCTAACTTTTAGAATATTTTAGGACTGTTTTTAAAAATTATTTGTACAAAATATCTGAGCCTGACACTTCTATGTTGAATATGTCCAACTGTTTTTACCAAGATACAGAAAAGTTACTTAATCTTTTCAAAAATTTGTCAAATATATTTCAACACTGACTCAATATGAATTAGGGTGGATATTATAAGGTATTATTAACCTACTGTTTTCATATAAAAGCAAATTCTGTACCTAGTAATTTATTGAATCTTTTTATTTTTTATACTTTATGAAATATCAAAATCTACATATGCATCCCATTATCATTTACTTATAATATTAATTTCATATATTGTAATATGGCATAGATGCAGTGGAAAATGGGAGAAATATGAGGACTGCTGAGAAGCATACAATCTCCTCTTTGTGAAGCTTGGCATATATCAAAATCAGAAAAGTAGAGTGACTGAAAGTCATATGTAAAAACGAAATTATTACAAATTGTGTATATGTATGAAAATGATAAGCAAGCTTCATCTTTAAGATTTTTAGTATTTAAAGGGAAAGTTACTTTAGATTGGTTTTATTGGAGGTCTTTCTGAGGAGATTATTAGTTCTTAGTAACAAATGCCCACAAATATGATACTGTGCTATGTTTATTATTTTAAATTAATAATACCTGGATTAGGCACATGCTGGAAGAAGTTTCATCCACTATACTCCTGTCTGTTTAGAGATTGGATATACCAAAGATGAAAAGGGTTATCTTCGGTTCCTTATTGAATTTATTTAAATAAATGAATGTTTTAAAAAAGAAATATTAAAGAATATAACCATAACTGAACAGGTTTTTGTCACAGATTATTGTTTTGTTCTCAGTATAGAGTTATTTCATTAAAGAGTCATGCATATTGTTAGTTTATCTGAGCCATTCATCACATTAAATCATCCAATAACCTTCAGCATGTTCAAGTTATCAACATCTATATTGTAACATGTACCAAATTTCAACTTTATTTTCTTTTCTGCTCTATTACACTTTGATGCCATTTTTTCTAGTATTTACCATGGATTTATAAATAAACCTGCTTATGTAATCCACTCAGAGTAACGTGTAAATATTCTTCAACAACTTTCACTCAATATGAAAGTTCAGGTCTTTTACACTTTTTTTTTTTACAATTGCATGAAGCACTTCCCTGCATGAGGTCTTCTACAAACTCTTCTTCTTTTCCACAAGTGTTCCTCCTATGCTTCCTGTCACATAGACAACTTTTAGTTTTAGGTCTGAGAAGAACCAGCACTTTGTAACAACTTTGTTTTTCTTGTCTAAAATTTCATTGGAACAAACTGTTGGTACATAATTTACTAGGGGAAAAATAGATCATTTTGGTTTTGGGGGTTTAGCTAATTGGGAGAGCGCTTGCCTAGCAAGCTCAAGGCCCTGGGTTCGGTCCCCAGCTCCGAAAAAAAATAAAAAGATCATTTTATTATCTCATATAACGAGCATTTAAAAAATGATTGATGTTGAAAATAGTACTGAAAACAGAGAAGGGGATAGTGATCACATTTGTGACAGAGAAATAATAGTTACCTCTACGAGAGCAATGTTAGTAAAGATTAAAAGTGATTCATCATGAATAATTTTCATGATAGCATATGAGGATCTATTAGAGACTTATATAGTGATAGGATTTGAGGTAGAATTCAGAGCAGGGTGTAAATTGACGGTTGATTTGAACAGGGATAAAAAGTATGATGTTATGCATTTAAGGAACAAAGACAATATGATGGAATAATTTGACAGATTGATGTAAATGAGGTTAAGTATTTCATGTTTTTATCTACCTGGGTGGAAGTGTCAAAAAGACATTTTATTTTAAAGATTATGTCTGACATATCTCCCTGAGGTATTAAAATATGAACAAAATTCACATTTAAAATTTTGCTCCATATTAGTAGATATTTTAATCTTTCAGTACTAATTATTTCATAATTGATGATTCTGAGTTTGTGATATTTGTCTACTTATCATCTGTGATCTTTCATCAATGTAACTATGCATGCATGAATGTATGTATGTATCTATATATCCATATATCTTTCTATCTATCACTCTGATCTATCACATATTGAAGTCATTTGAAATAGTTTCTACATCACATAGGTCTAATAGTATCCTGAAATTATATCACATGCTGGAAAAGCTAATTAGTTATGTCTCATGCTAAAACATATATACAGTCACATAACTAAAGTAAATATTTGTGTTTTTATGAAAAAGATAAAAAATTTGATAGCAAAAAAATTAATGACCCATATTGAATCTATTTTCTGAGCAGTACTTTAAAATGAATCAAAATTAATGAAGCAGCTTTTAAAATTCTTGAGTCCTGATGAATATATGAGAAAAATTTCATAATATCAGAAAATAGAGTGTATTTGTATGTTACATATATATACACATATACACATACAAATATATATATATATATATATATATATATATATATATATATATATATATATATATACTCATGTGGCCACATACACATATATACATATACACATATATAAACAAGTATACAAAATATAAACATATGTCCTTATGTACACATACACATATATACAAATATACACATACATACATACATACATACAAACATACATCTATACCTACATACATACATGCTTTTACAAAGCAAAATCCTTGCTTTAAAAGAATTTGCCTAGGCATGACGTATATGGTTTAGCCAAATAAGAGTAAAATGATGTTATTGCTAAATGGCTCTGACTGAGTACTCATTTCTGCTGGTTTAACAGGATGATGGTTCTACCAATCTGACTTCTATGTACTTGGGGATTGAAATGATGTCCTTTGCTACTCTAACTCAATCATACACTTTCTCCAAAAATAAGTCATTCCTTATCCCTACAACTAGATGGCATGTGCCTTTAACCACACATAATAGGAGAATTAACAGAAGAGCCTCATGTCTTACAAACATTATTTTATAAACTTGCTTGAAATCATAGTTTTGATAATTATCATTTTGACCAAAGGCACCATCAGGCTTACATATTCACCTTTTTCTAACTAACTGTATTTTATTTAATACAACGGTAAGAATAAGTTACTGCTTTTGAGGTGGTTTTAAGAGTTTGCAGTACCATTACAGATCATAGATTGTAAGTGTTTTTAAACTTTTTATATTGGAAACATGGTCAAAGGATCTACACTGTCTTGATTTTTCTCCTCTCATCACATATTGAATTACCCATTTCAACATTAGCAGCAATAGGTGTAAATGATTGGAATACCCTCTATCCCTCTGAGGAGAAAATGATGCACAGGATTACTCAGCTACAGTAATATATTTGTAGCAGCAACAAACATTGCCAACATCTTATATTGTTCCAATCGAAATCTGGCTATGCAGACTTAGAGAAACAAATAAAGCAGCAGCAACAATGTTTGTGGATCTTGAGTCTCTGCTGATCTTCAATTCCCTGAGAGAAGCACAGCATAGACCTTCTCTCTGTCCAGGTTACTGACAGAAGCCTGGCTGTCCTACTAGGTTGTGCCACTGCTGCTGTTTCCTGTTTGTTATGACAACTCTACAGAACTGAACTAATAGTGTATTCATGAAATGTTGCTAATGGAACAAGCTACGTATTCCAACTTGAGAACAAAAATTTTGCTTTCCAGAAAACACAGATGGGAGTTGCTCCAATGAACTTTTCTAAACAGGGCCACCACCCACAATCCACAATACCCCCCATCCTTTCTTTTACCTCTGGTTGCTGGAGGGCTACAGGGATGTTAAGCTTTTAAGCGTCGTCAGCAAATATTGATATTTGGAAAAAATTAAGTTTATCTTGAAGAATTATGAGCTGTGGGCTATCCTTGGGGTGTAATATCACTCAGGCATTTGACGTATGCTACATGGAAGGAACCTGAGGATGCTAAGTTAACAGCAAAATGACGGATATTTTCTGGTGCTGCATATATCAATGAATATAAAGTTTTTTATCAACAGTGGTAAGAAGCAGGAGGTTTGGCGTCTGGGAGGAGAGAGAAGGAAGATGGTTACTATGTGTAAAATGCATGGCATCTCAGCTCCATAAATTCAAAGAGATCTGGGTCAGAGAGGGAGTGACAGGCACACACCAGAGATTCTGAGCACTATACCAAAAGTGGTAAAATGCTAAGTTTTTTGCTGTATATATTTTGATACCAAACCAAACCAAACCAAACAAAACAAAACAAAACAAAAAAAAAAAAAAGAAATAAAGAACCATGATTGTGTATAAGATCTGCTGGAAGTAATTTGTCTGAGGCTATCAATATTCAACACTAAATAAATAATCTAAAATAAATGATGACCCACTCACTCATGGAGCTGGCCACCGAGTAATATTGGCAATAGTCTTTTGAAACAGCACTGAAACCCATGGCAAGTGTTCACTGCACAATATGTGGAAAATATTTGCATGTTTTTTTTTCAGTGTGAATCAAGCTCTGGTTGCATGTGTTCATGCATTTGTGTGAACATTCAGCTTCCTGAGGTTCAGGCTCACTGACCATTGTTTTCCTGCTGCAAGGACAGCACTGTCAGCATTGAATCATAATAAGCTGTTGTCCAGTGAATGAAGGAAGTGAGGGACTAAATACCAATCAAAGAGTACACATGGAGGCATCCATGACTTCAGCCTCATATGTAGAAGAGGATGTCATTTTCCGGCATCAATAGGAGGAAAGGCCTGGGTCCTATGAAGTCTGGTTTCCCTAGTGTAGGGGAAGGCCAGAGTGTTGAGGTGTGAGTGGACAGGCAGGATTGGCAGCAAACTCACAGAAGCATGGGGAGGGTGGATGGGAAAGAGGGGAACCAGGAAGGCTATAACATTTGAAATGTAAATACATAAAATATCCAATTAAAAAAGAAGGACATGAGTGAGAAAGGAACAGGAGGCTAACCTCAAAGAAATGAGAGCTTCTAGATGATGGCTTAAGTTAAAAGATTCAAGAATCTTCATTATGTGTGTAAGACAAGGGTCAGCAGACTATAGCATTTCATGTTTTTAAAGGAAAGTAATTGAAATAATAGTTCCATTTTCTTATATGAACACACAAACTCATTGGAAAGAAAAATAGACAGTTGGTATTATTGGTTTTATTGGTTAAGAAGAATTGGCATATCTTCCAACATAGCTTAAACCACTCTCAGAAAGATTTTTATGGGATAAGACAGCAATAGAGAGTATTGGGTCAGTGTTGGGATACATGTATCTTCCATGTATTTTCAATCACATACAAACACCTTTTTAAACTGTGAAAATATAAAATTATTAATTGATTGAATGAAATCATACGATTTTAATTCCTTACATGAAGCAGTACTGTTTCTGTATAAGACTTTCACAATTAGAATAATATTACGAGTTGAATTCATTTAAAAAATTTTTAAAAGTGCTGTGGTATAGTGGTGGAATACAGCATCTAAAGTCTTACTGTCTGGGATGGAATACTGGCTCTCCATTATCTAATCATAAATCAAATAAGAATGTAAAGAGACAAGTGCCTCTGAGAAAACACTCACTATAAAATATAAAATGCCTTATACATTCAAAAGAATACTATAAATATTTTAGATCTTCTAAAAGGACATAAGGATGATCATTTTAGACTGGGTTCATATTGCCATACAATATATTGTATTTAAATTTCAAAGCTCACACGTGTGAAGTTTTGTTGGTCAGAACTGTTTTCAAGCTATAAAGCTTTAATTTTCTACCTGACTTACTGCTTTAATTCTAATTGATTGATTTTTATTGCAACATTCTATGTTGCCAAATTTTTGTCTGCTCTGTGATAGCAACAACCATTTGTGTGCAGGTGTATTTGTCAAACATGTAGAACCAGAATAAATCTGTTGTGTCATGGTGAATGGAATTACAATAGGTAAAGTTTATTTGATATATTTTGATATTAAGTACATGCATAAAGAAACTCTGTAGTACATATATTTTTGCAAAATTGATTGTAAATATTTTGAGATGAAAATGTAAGAGCATGTTATTTGAGAAAATGAGAAATCCCCATTGGCAAAATGCAAAAAAAAATTAAGATACTCATTCTGAATTGCAAGGGAATGCAAAATCACAATTAACAAGAGTAATTTGATGGGATGGCTATTGTGTATGTAGTATTTCTATGTCACAAAATTTTACCCTTATATTAGTACTCATTTGTACATTAAAAAACAAAATAAGCAAACTGAATTTTTTTCTTGTACGACAGTTTAAAAAGAACCCAAATGCTATCCTTTGAAATTCTTTTAAAACTTATTTTCCATTAGATAAATATCTCCTTTAATTAGAGTAGAATGCCTTTTTTCTATAAAACTTTTGCTAACTTGAGACATGCAAAAATGAATTTTCCTTTCTTTTTCCAAAAGCCAATACCAGCGTACATGAAGAAAGTCCATAAGTAGTGAGAAAGATCATTCCTGAAGTTCTTCAATAATCGTTTCCTTTTGTAAGTGAAATTTTTCCAAGTGTGTGAAAATTAATCTAACTATTGTCATTTCCATCAGTAGATGTAGAAAAAACAATGATATAAAAAATGGAATTCACTGCTACAGTAAACTCATTAAAGGTAAACCATTCCTGCAAGCTACAGAAACTTTTCCAAGCAATTCCAATTGAAATTCTTACACAAATTCTTTCTATAATATATGTAGTAAACAAAACACTCCCATACAAACAGTAATATCTTTGGACTTAAGTTCAAATTAAATTCAAACTTTCTCTCTATATAGAGTCTTATTCATTAATCTATTATTACTTTGGAATGAATAAAAGATAATATGGATTGTGTTGGGTAGCAGGCAGCAATCAGAAGGCTCAACCTCTTTGTGGTAATCTAATAGATATGAATTTCATTACTCCATGAATGTTTCAGCAAGATTCTTCCCTTTTAATATTCCCAGTCTTTTGATTTGTTTCCAGATATCACAGACCCCATAATGGTTGGACTAAAAAGGGTTCACTATGTCATGATAGTAAACTTAGTCTTAGAAATTCCCTGTTAGTTGCTACCTCTGAATAAGGACGTTTGAATCAGATCATGCAACTTGAATCCACAGAGATGTCATCCCTGCCAAAATCATTGCAGAAAATGGAATTGGAAAAAAGAAATTTTGAGTACACATTCAGCAATATTTATAAAGTGCCATATCGAGGAATGTACAATAAGAAAGTAAAATACAGTATTCATTCAATTGAAGGTCTGTTGGGAAAAACTTGCCATTGGGAAAAAGAGAAAACCTACAAAATTGAACTGTATTTCATGAAAAGTACCTGGGAATAAAAAATTATTATTCAGAAGAATCTCCTCTGCTCCATGTTACAAGATCTTTTCTATCCATTCCAAGCCCTTGAATAACATATTCTTTAGAGAGATGGAGTACATAAAGGTTTCCACTGAATCTCAGGAGACATACCAGGAAAGGGCACCCTCAAATCTAGTCAATGTAAGGAAAGCTGATTAGCCAGTAGGGACTGGCAGTTCTCAGTGACATCATGATGAGGATCTGCCTGAAAAATCTCTTGCAAGCTGGAGAGCTTTATCTTCTTCTGTGATGTCACAAGTTTCGTCATGATTGCATCTGCCTCTCAGGTATTCCTTCAGAACCTCCAAGGTTTAGTAATTGTCATATAATTCAGAGTAAACAGCTATTAGGGAGTGAAAACAAAGAGGATGAAGAGATCAGAAATGGGGAGAAGGAAGATGCCTTTCTGTCTTGGTCTAAAAAAAGGAAGAAAGATGTGTGCTTGGGAAAGCTCAGTGACTCCTTGGTAAGGGTTGAGTGGTATCGCTGAACAGAAAACATTGATTTTAGCCTTCCACATGTGGGATTCAGGAGCTGGGGTCCTCTCAGATGCATCTGGATATCTCTGTTCTTATTGTTCCTGGAAAGCATAGAGTTTATATCATTCATTTCTTTATTCCAAAAGGAACGTGTTGGGAATGGCACAGTTTTTCCGTGAGAGCTCATGGCCTTCATTCTTTTTGTCCAAATGAAAAAGGTCCCACAGAAGAATGTAAAGGCAAGTATTGTGTCCTCAGCTCAGAGTAAACTCCTCCATGCTTTCTATTCCAAAAGTGCAGTTTCTATCTGACTCTGATATTTGGGAGAGAGAAGTGCTTCTAGTTGAGACTTCATCATCTCTGTCTTTCCAATAATATTACTCTGAATAACACTTTAGATTTCTGAGTCAATAGGCATGATTAGGTGACAGTTTTCTTATCATTTATATCATTCTTTTATTTACTTTTTGGCAAATTTTAGTGGTTTCTTAAACTGGATATTTTGATATTTACATGTAAAATAATATTTTCTTTCTCATTTTCCTTCCCATAAGATCCCTACATATTCACTGTCCCTTCTTTAACCACACTTTCTGTCCCTTGACAATCCCTTGAACTAGAAGATAATCCTAGGTTGGATCAAGGGCTTCTCCTTCCATTGGTGCCCATCAATGCCATTCTCTGCCACATATTCATTTAGGGCAATTGGTCTGTCCATGTAAAGTCTTTGAATATTGTTCTAGTACCAGGAAGCACTGGTTCATTGGCAAAGTTGTTCTTATGGTGTTGAATGCACCTTCAACTCTTGCAATCCTTTCTCAAAATCTACCAACAAGAGGGCGGTTTTCAGTTCACTGGTTTGCAACTAGCATTCACTTCTGTATTTGACATGCTCTAGCTGTGTCCCTCAGGATCTATCTACATCCGGTTTCTGGTAGAATGCACTTCTTAGCTTCATCAATCTTGACTAGTTTTGATGACATATATATATATATATATATATATATATATATATATATATATATATATATATATGTATGTATTTTTGGTGACTCCTACAGTATGAAGTTAGGTGGAATTTTAACATGGATTATGCACAACTAGGTGAAGAAGGTAGAATCCACAAAGGCATTGCAAAATAGACTCTCTCCTGTTCTTATGAACCTATTGAAGTTGAGGTTTCACTGGTCCAGAAGCCATTCTTCTTTCTGCCAATCCTCCTCTATCTTATGTTTGGTCTTAAGAAAGATTCATGGTAAAACATCCTAAACCCTTAAATATGACCGTGAGACACTGGAATGTAGATATTGCAGATGATATCAAAAGCAACTAAAGAAGAGAATTCTATGCTCCATGTGGTCCTTTGCTTTACTGATATCTGGAAATTTTGGATAGAATAGGATTTCAAAGTTTATCATTTCATGTCGGTACACCATATTTACACTGTTATTCTCAGACTGTAGCTGTGCGCCTTTGTTGAGAAATCATTGCAAAAAATTAAAGTGGAAATCCGAATTTTTGAGTACACATTCAGGAACATTTATAAAATCACCTATCAAGGAATATACAATAAAAAATGAAATACAATATTCATTCAACTAAGGGTCTGTAGAGAAAATACTGGCCTTTGAAGAACAGAGAAATCCTAGAAATTGAACTGTATTTCATAGTAATGAACCTGGGAACAAAATATTATCTAGGAGAATCTCTAACATCCCATGTTCCTAAATCTTTTCTATCCATGCCAAGTCCCTGACCAAATTTCACCATTCAGAGCATGTAACCAATAACGAAGCAAAGAACAGTTTGCAGCTTTAGAGAGATGGAGTTCCTAAAGGTTTCCACTGTGTCACAGGAGACATACCAGGAAATGTCACCCTTGTATCTGGTTTATGTAAGAAAAGCTGTTCAGCATATAGGCTATGACTGGTGTCAGTGACATCATCATTACGCCCTCCTTGAATACTCTATTTTAACCTGGAGATCCCTAGCTTTTTCTGTGATGTCCCAAGTGTTGTTGTGAATGAAACTCCCTTTCAGATATTCCTTCAGGACCTCTAGGGTTTACAAATAATCCTGTAATTCAGAGTAAACAGCCATTTGAGAGGGATAACAAAGAACATGAAAAGATAAGAGAAGGGGAGAAGGAAGTTGGTCTTCTGTTTTGGTCTAAAAAAAAAAAGGAAGAAATACATGGTCCATGGGAAAACTCAGTGAGACCTTGGTATAGATTGAATGGGAATGCGGAAGAGATAGCCTTGACCTGAGTCTTCCACATCAAGAGCTGCGAGCCTCTCAGAAACATCAAGACTTCTCAGTTCTTATGGCTTCTGGAAGTCAGAGATTTTATATCATTCATTTCTTTATTCCAAAAGCCAAGTGTTTGGAAAGTAACAGATATTTTCTTGAGAGCTCATGGCATTCATTCTTTCTGTCAATTATAAACAAGTCCTAAGTAAGAAGGGAAAGACAAGTATTGTGTCCTCTGGTCAGTGTAAACTTCTCTATGCTTTGGATGCCAATAGTGCAGTTTGTTTCTTATACTAATGTCTGGGAGAAAGAAGTGCTTCTAGTTGAGATTTCAACATCTCAGTCTTTCCACTACTATTTACACTGACTAACCCTTTAGATTTCTCAGTCAATTGGTGAGATAAGCTTGCAGTTTTCCTTTCTTTTATTTCTTTAATTTTTTAAATATTTTTTTAGCAAAACTCTCAAATCTCATCCTGGGTGACGATGTAGATTAGACCCATTAGATGAAATGAAGAATTAAAAAACTCTCCTGATGATGAAAGTGGTAAGGAAATCACATTGATGTATCATAAATGCAGTGCCAAGAGCAATATTCAGACTAGTCTGGGGAGATGCTGCCTTCATCAGAGACCACAGACAATTAGTGGAGTATGATTCAGTACTAAACTGGGAAGGGAAAATTATGGTTGATATTGTTCTAGTAGATCTCACAACATTAAAAAGTGTTTCTTCCAGATAAATGAATGATTATTGTAAAGCAACTCCAGGAACGAACTTATGAGACCCACCATTAGCCTGTGAAATAATGTGTTAAAGAAGAAATCTGTGTCTCTCCAGGGACAAACTGTTGCTTTCAAACCAACCGTAAAGTGTCCATTCTAGGAATGATACGTAGATATATACACATTATAACAGGATGGATAACGAGTTTCTTCAGGTCTATGAATGAGGTATTCAGCAGTTGACCTGACTCAGCAATAAAGGTAATTTTTGCCAACTCTTGAGACCTGAGCTCCTTCACTAGGAGCCCCATGATTGAAGGAAAGACCAAACTTCAGACAACGTGTCTCAGATTTGTATTTATTTCAGGTTTCATGGTCTTGGTCCTCAGAAGGAAAGACATCTTGTTTTCCAATTCTTGTTTATCCTATAATCCTTCTCTCTGATGCACTCATGCAAATAAATTACTGTGCATTTCACTGATAGGTTATTATTGCTATTTTAATTCTCTTGCCAAGAACTATAGAAAATAAGAATGACTGTATCAAAGCATCATATGAAAATCAGATTAAGGGAATGTGGCCATTGGACATTTGTAACTGAGCTGAAACTCTTACTAGAGACAAACTCCTGTAGAAGGTCTTCTATAGATACCTGGTGTAGTAGTTGGTGTTCCCCAACTAACGGATGAATTTCTCTCTACAGAGGAATCAGACTAGTCACAATGATCACAGACTATGGACCACATAATTTAACAATGGCTGACTATTTGTAAAGTCCTAGAATGTTTTATTAGTTTATTAGTCCAATAAGCTAGATGTCTCATCCATCTGGTCATTGGTATATGGATAAATATTCAGTATGTAGGTTCTAATGTCTGTGAGGGTTTGGTAGCAATGTGACTGCAAGCAGGAAAGGTAAAAGCTTCTTTCTTCCATGTTTTCTATGGGGATTCAAATAGAATGCATGGTTAAGAATACATTGGGATTGCCATTCTCAAACAGACCAGTATCTTCAACTAAACATTTTTTTCTGGGAAGATGCACCCTGTCAGCATGGCTCATGTGTATGTGAACTGCAAGATCTTGTGTGGGAAGGCAGTCCTGTTCATCAATCCCAATTGCCCCTATTACAGAAATATCCAAGACTTCCTCAATCAACTCCTTTGCAAACATGGTCTTCTGAGATTTGAAGACATTACATCTACTAACAACACCAATGGGATTCAAGATTACTTGCAAAAGCTCACTGGAGTGAGAATAGTTCCTTGGTTCTTTATATGTAGAGAAAGAATGCATAGGCAGACACAGTGATCTAATCTACCTGCAACAGAATGGGGAGCTGATGATGTGCCTGAAGCAGATTGGAGCTCTGCACTTATAAAAGGGGTGTCAGTAAAAGCCCATGCTGACAGGAGACATTCAGCCATCCTGCAGCCAGGCAGAGAGTTGATGTGCGTCACAGAAGATGTCAGCATTTTCTTATGATTGATATTTTCAACAAACTGGCTTTTATTCTATTACTCAGGGCAAAAATCGGTTGCTGTTTGCGTCAAAAATTGTGGTAGGGAAATTTAAGGGGCAACAGAGGTTTGATTATTCAGTCTTCATGTGCTGACATGTCTTTACCTCTAAGTCTATGTTCCACAATCCAATGCATTTAAATCTACAGAGAATCAGTTACTGTTTCTCTACCATGCTGATCTGCTGAAGTCATTTTACAGAAGTCCACTTCCTAGTAATTATTAAAGGAATGAATATTGTGAAGTTGTTTATGATCTACACACAGGCCTTTCACACCCAAAGCATGTACCATCCCACTTCTGCATTTGCAGCTCTCAGCCATCCTACAACCCACAGAAGTCCACAATTGTATGAGGATGCTGTTTGAAAAACATATGAATAGATTTATTATAGTTGTTCTTCACTGTACCCATATTAACACAGACGGCAGAGCATATGATGCATTCAGCTCTGTTTGTAGTGTTTAATTGCCCATAAAGTCCCAAACAGTTGTGAGTTGATTCTGTCAGAGTACCAGCAAAGCCAAATATGAAATTTAAAATTTCAGAACTCTCCTTCCAAGGCTGTTTGTGAAAGAACTTGTTTGCAAAACACTGTCCTAATAAATTTATTCCATTCTCACTTTGATATTTTGCTTTGATATCTTGAAGTGACGTTTATTATTGATATGCAGGTCCCCTCTATGGTCTCCAGTGAGAAGGATTCATTCCTCAAATGAATGTATCTGCAGATGCCTGAAAAAATAAATATAACAATTAGATCTTGATAAAGTTCTAGGTTAAACATGCAACATCCTACTCCGAAGATCCATATAAGAAGTACATTTGACCTTGCCCTCATGCAGAAATTCGACACATATTCCCTTTGTCCTTGGAGTTTAATTGATCTCAGATGAATAGTTGACAACCAAGAATAGCCTTTAGAATCATTTTACCCTCTTCACTAATAGTTTTGAGCAAATGGAACACTGAAAGATCACAAAAAAAGAAATGGTTATAATCAAAAGATACATGTGGTTCAGCTCTAACTCTCATGGTCTAGGTGACTTTGGACACGCTCATTATGGTCATGGATTGCTCTCATAAGACTCTGCAGAAGGTTGTTCCTACTGCCTCCCTTTAAGCTCCAGGAAGACCAAGCCACCAGAGCTGATCAAGTTCCCTTAGAATGCACTTGAAAGCCAAATACGCTGAGGAACTTTTGATGTGTTTTAGCTCTATTTTCAGTTTTTTTTAAGCCTCTACCAAACAGCAGGCTACCCTTTTTACTCCCTACTCAACACCTCTAAATCTGCCCTACCTCAGTTGCTCAGTTGACATTAGTCATTGCTCACCACCCCAAGTATGCTCTCATCTTACTGTGTTTCTAACATCCTGCCTGCTACACCAATTGCCACTCCATACTAGGTCTCACATGACTGGTAGCTCTTACTCCATCTGAAGTACTAAATACTTTCTCCACCCTTGTGTCTAATAACCTGCCTGCAGGAATACTAGATATCCACACAACTGCTTGGCCAAGAGCATCTTTATTGAACTATACAGAAACAATTTGGAAACAGGACCTTCAGTGTTCGCAGGATGATTCCTGATCTAAGAATCAAAACGAGACCATACAATACTCAATACATGTCTCCGGTTTTGGAAGGGAGATAGAGCAGTTAGAATTTCAGAGTTGAAATTCAAATAATTATAATATATATGTAGCATTAGTTATGCCAGGAAAAAAGGATCCAAGAAAGTGTAAATGGGTAACATTAAAGGCAAAAGAAAAAACAAAAACAAAAACAAAAACAAAAAAAACATACTACAGCCAACAATGTGGACCTGTCAGAAAGGCTGGGCTTTTTCCGGCCATCTGAATTTCTACTTGAAATTCTTCCGACCAATTATTGATCTCTGCATGTAGAAAAGAATAAAAAGAAAAAGAAAACAAAATAAAATAAAAAATCAACAAAATGTAACAAAACGCAAAAGCAAAAGCAAATCAACCCCATTTCTAAAAAAAGAGGATCGAGTGAAGATTGTTTGAGGTTCTCATTTTCAACTACAACTACAAGCCACCAATAGCTTTCAATGCAAAAATTATTCCTTATTTTATTTGAAACTTCTCTTTGGGTCAAAGAAAAAAGGTTTATACGATGCAAAAACAGGAAACAGAAACAAATCATACTGTACAGCTCACCACTGATATTACTATGGTGACTGTGGGCAATGCGGAGAATACGTGTTTGACAACGGGTCTTGTGGTTTTCTATATGCTGGCAATATCTATGACTCTGATATGAGTTAGAGTCATCAACAAATCATCACTAAATGAACTGCTCCTTTTCTTTGGAGCACAAGATCTGGCAAACACTTGACTGACTATGATTTGTAATTTGGACCTAGCATCTGTAGTAAAGCTAAGGCATCTGATGGAAAATCCTCCACCAAAACACTGGATTGTCAATGTTGTTGCCAGCCAAAAACCATGTCCTGAGTCTACCCTGCAATCTCCAGAAGAGGTTTCAAAATGTCAAACTTCACAATATTTTATTTGTGGCTTTGTCTTGTTGTCATTTTTTATTTTAAATAAAGTGTGATTTCTGGCATAATCCGTCTAATTTTTCCTCATATAGAACTTCACTTTTGATCTCAAATTCCATTCATGAAGGGGTACTCTTATCTTTTGTTGGCTAAGTTTTCTATTTTCCTTTTATGGCTTGCTGTGATTGCTTATTGTGGCTGTCTAAATGATGCATTATTGAGCAACTGACTCCATCAGATTGGCTTGTAGGCATCAGTATTTTGCATTTTCTTGATGGCTAGATGATGTATGGATACATTGCCCACTGTGGATGGTACCAACATTAGTAAGCTGAGGAGGTTATAGAGAAAAGGTAGCTGAGCAGATTAGTAAGCAGAGTTCCTCTTAATTTACATGCTGCTTCCGTGTGTCCTTTTCTTGTATTCCATTATGAACTGTAACTTGTGAGGTGAAAAAAAACCTTCAATTTCCCACCTTGGCATTTTTATGATTACTATAAATTAGTAGTACTATCAGAAACATTTGGCATTTTCTGGAGATCTGATCTGATAGTCTAGACTCCTGTTGCTATGTAACCTCACCTTTTAAATCAATAAATAAATCCTGGACGCTCCAATCTTTTGAAATACTCACTCTGCCAACAACATCACACTGTGTATGTAACCCTTACATTTTTTAATCTCATGATATTTTTCCTCCCTCTTTGTTTCTCTTTAAAATTATCTCCCTAAACATGCTAGCACTTTGCACTTTAAAGTTGTCCTCTGTCCCATAGTAGAATAATTATAGTCAAATTCTTGAGTTTCATATAAGTGGGTGATTTATTGTAGTAAAATTTTCTAATCAATATTTATTTCAACAGCTTTATTAATTAATTAACAATTGACATTATTATATTATCTACTTATACTTAAAACTATAAAAGCTTTGATTTATTCAAGTCTTTAAGGTCCTTCAGAACATCAGCTGGAACATTTCCTTATATATTCTGGATGGATCATCATTACTTCATATGTCTTCTAACTAATAGTATGCTTTATAACTTTGCTAATCCAGGGTATCTTGTTATGTATTTTAAGAGTCTTTCAAGTGGAATATTTCCCTGATTTTTCTCCCATTGCTTAAAATTGGAAAACAGTAAAGATAGTGTGTTCTGAGTATTCACTTTGAATTCTACTTTTTATGAATGTATTTTCAACTTTAAGAAACTTAATCTTTTAGAGAACAATTGTCTCTATTCAGGATCACTTCTATCTAATTCATAGTGGTCTTTGCATTTTAAATATTTTTATCCACAATATTTAATTTTATATTTTCAGATTATTGTGAGGGGAATTTTACCCATATTTTCTAACAGTATGGTTTGTATTGGCAAAAAGTAAAGCTAAGGAATTTTGTGTGTTCATATGATGTTCTGCTTTTATGACCCTATTTTTCAGTCTTAAGAGACTGATACATTTTTAGAGTTTTTAAAATGGTATCACAACATCTGCAAATGAGAACATTTTGATTTCTTCGTTTTTCATTTGTATTCCCTGGATCTTCTTCAGTTGTAATATTGTTCTAACTAAAATTACAAATACTATAATACATAGGTATGAAACCAGTGTATATGCTTGTCTTCTCCTGCTTGTAGTGGAACGGCATTTGATTTTTCTCTCTTTAGCAAGATGATTTTGGTTGGCTTCTTGTACCTTGCCTTTATTATGTTGAACTATATCCTCCATACCTACAGCTTCCCCAGGACTAATCAAACTTGTATGTCTGGGATTTGAAGAAAGCTTATCTGGTTGAAGATTATTTTTAAAGTTGACTTGAATCTGTTCACAAGTATTTTATTGAGAATATGTGTGTATAGGTGTAAATTAGTGTGTAATACTCTCTCTTCCTCTCTTTGTGTCAGTCGTCTGTAACTTTTTCTCCCTCTTCATTACCTTCCCTTTTGCCTCATTGTCCCCCTGTCTCACTCTCTCTCCTTATATTCTCTGTCATTGTTAGATAATACCAGATTCAAAAATATAATTTTAATGTATTCAATCCTTTTCTCTACTTTATGAAATAGTCTTAGACACTTTAAATGCTATTTAAATGTATATTCATTTCTTTTCAACTGAATGCATGTGGTCCTATGATATTTGAGGTGGGAGAAATTAAATACCGATTCTATGTAATTGTTTAGTATAGAGCTGTTTAAATTATAAAAAAATGAGCTGATTTAATATTGATAAATCGAATACATCTAGTATTTACTGTCACTTCCAACCCCGACCAGCAGGAAAGGACTGACACCCCACATTCTTCTCAAAGCAGTTTATTCAGGAACCCTTTTGTCTGCAAGCAGGAACAATGTCTCCATCCAGCCCCGAGCCCAGTCCCTTATATCCTCCCTCAACCACCTCAACCGTCCAGTCTGCGTAACCTCCATTCATAGGTCCACGTCACATGGCCTGATCTATCGTCATCGTGCGCCTGCGCAGCTCTCACGATTGGGCGTGGCTTAATTTCAGGTGCTAGTCTTGAGACTGGGCAGCAGTCCCGGGCTCCATCTTGGGATTGCCGCTACACCCGCTCCCCACAGTAAATCACGAATGCTTTAAAATATATTCTAGATTTTGGACTGTAAATCTAAATAATCTGTGTTTTCTCCATGTTTCCTATATTGTCTTTCATTTTATTAATTCAAACCTTTCATTACCTAACATGGCCAGAGGTTATGACAATCTTGTTAATACTTTCCAGGAGTGACCTCTTCCTTTCATTCATTATATAGTTGTCTACATTTTATTGATTTCAGCCATAATGAGTTGGATATGCATGTTATACCCCAAGACTAAAAAGCCATCCTGAAACAAGGTGCTAAGAGACTGTAGGTGCCCAAATTGTGGGTGGGATCAGACATAAAGAGCGTCGTCTGGATACAAGAAGTGATACTCTCATGTGACATAGCAGCTGTGGTTTCCTGCACAGCTTCAAGCCAGTCACAGTCCAGAATGCAGTATAAATGCCTGAAAGCTGTTACTCCTAACTGACACACTGTGGACAGTTAGTGTCTTTTGTTGGAGGATTGAAAAATTTTTTGTAAGGGATTATCATGGGATTATTAAACAGTATTTTAATGTAGAAGTTACAGAAAAGTAGGATTCAAAGAAATAGAGTGATGTTGACAAAATAAATGGGTAAATTGTCCTCAAAATACTTTGGTGGAAATTCTCAAAAATTAAACAATTAAAGTATATTCTACAATTTTATGTACATAGAGTATGTTTTCTGATATAGGGATGTTTCATAAAGTGACCTTAATGAATTTTCTTAGCTACAACAGATCTGCCAATTCTGTGAGTTTAATGGGAGCACATCATATGATTTGACCTTAGCAAATTTAAATTAAAGTGGCTATTTTCAAAAATACTAAGCATTGTTTACATGTACACGTTGAGCAATGAGCTTCTATAAACCTAAATAAAAAACTAAAGAACTATATATCAAGGAAAAATAATTAAATTGGGCTACATATCTAAACAAAAACTTCACAATTGAAAAACTCAAATCAATAAGAATCTAATGGCAAATATGTATCATCCTTATACGTTATGGAAATGCAAAACAAAATTATTCTGAGATTTTTTCATCCCTTTCAGAAAACCTAGGTTAATAACACATGGGCCAAGTGATCTTTACTGTATTATCGAGAGAGACGAGCATTCCTATTCTCCTGGTGGGAAGGCAAAATTCTATAACAACTTTTGAAATCAATATGATGTTTCTTCAGCAATATGGAAATGAATATGCCTAATGATATAACTCGAGGGTATAAATCCAAATGTTGATTCATCCTAGTATGTAGACCCTTCATAATGTGAAAATATTCAAGTTCTTCCTTAACAAATGAAGACATAAAGATAACGGATGCTTTTACAGATCAGAAAAAGGAAAGCATGGAATTTTCAGGACAGGAATGGATCTTGTGAAAGTCATCATAAATGAGGTAATCCAGATTAAAAAGGAAAAATGGGATACAAATTCGCTATAATCTGAATGTTAATTCTCCAAACTGTGTATCTGTATGACCAGTTTAGTGTAAGTGTCAAGGGACATGGTCCAGACTGTCTCCATTTTGGGAAGTACAAATGTACTTATGGATTGCTGAGGGACACAGTCAGGAACAGGAATGTCAAATGTGAAGAAACAGAGGGCGACAATGGAGGGAATATAGAGAAGTACAGCAAAGACTGAGAGACATTTGAGGCATGGAATGGAAACCTAATGGGATAGAAATACAAAATATGTTTGTTTTTTTTTAATTTAACATCGAGGTAACTAAAGATTTATAGCTATAAGAACAAAAGATAAAACTTTAATTTTGTTTATCTTTGTGAAATGTCAATACTAAGTAATTTATGAAAATTATGGATTTCAACTTTCAGTAAACCTGAAACAGTATAGATAATGAATATAAAATCCTTAAGGAGAACAGATGTGAACATCTCTATTGTAAACATAAATATCTTATATTATAAACAGTATGTGTGTAAAATAACCTCTTCGTTTTTTTATATTTTGAATGTCATTGCTCAAACTGGTATTTTTCTTGAATCCCCATTCTGATCCTTTGCGTTTCTAATATGGTGCTCCCCCGTCTCCTTGCCACTTCACTTTAGCCCTCCAACATCCCCCTTCTCTGGGATATGATGTCTCCACAGGACCAATTGACTCCCTTGCCAGTTATGGCAAATGAGGCAGTTGTCTTCTCCATATGCTCTACGACCTATGTAGCAGAACCCTTTGACTGACCCAAGTATATTCTATTTGGTAATAAATTTCCTGAGCCTCGAAAGTGTAAACTTAATGATCCTGTTGTTATTCATTTTAGGCTCAATCCCCTTCAGATCCTTCATGCATTCCCCTAACTATTCATTTCTGGCTGTCAGGTTCTTTCCAAATGTTAGCTGTATCTACATCTGTCACGGTCAGGTGATGGTGGAGCCCCTCAGAGGACCGACATATTAGGGTATTATCTGCAAGCACATCTTGAAATCAGTAATAAGACCAGGATTTAGAGTCTGTGGATTAAATGGTTCTTATGGTGGGGAGGTCTCCTAAGGCTCTTCCCTTCAGTCTTTGCTCTGTTTTTGTATTTGCATTCTTGTAGGCCTTGGATATTTATAGGATAAAGGTATTGAACTGTGTGTGCAGCACCATTCCTTCACAGGTGGGCATGTCTAGCTACAGGAGGCAGTCTCTAGTGGTTCTACCTCTTTGCTGCTTGGTATTTCAACTACCATTATCCCATTAGGTTTATGGGAACCTCTTGCATCTCTGGCACCTGGAACTTTCCTGGGGATATCCAAGTTCACCACCCACCACTGATATACTTATTGTCATTTATTCCACTTCTCCTCTGGAATCCTCTCGTTTCTCTTTCATTGTTGCAACTAACCTCACTTTGTCCATCATTCTCTACCTATAAATAAGTCCCCATCCCTCTGCCTTTCATGATTATTTTGTTCTCCCTTCTAAGTTGGTTGCAAGCATCCACAATTTGACCTTCTGACATGTTACCCTTCAGGTGATAAATGCTCTGTATAGTGGGCATTCTGAGATATGGGGTAAAATCGACTTGTCACTAAGTTCATCCCATGTTATTTCCTTTTTGATCTCTGTTACTTCACCTATTTCCAGCTACATCCCTTTGCCTACAAAGTTCTTGGCGTCCTCATTTTTAATACCGGAGTAGTGTTCCTTTGTTTAAATAAAGCACATTTGTTTTCTCTATTTATTCCTCAGTGGAGTTGAGGTAAATCACGCTTGTTTCCAGCCTTCGACTATTTTAAGTAAGGCTGCTGTGAACCTGTTCAACCACATGTCTTGTTGTATGTGGATCAAGTTTGTGTGTATGTGGTGAAGTGAGTGGTAAAGCTGGGTTTTCAGGTAAAGCTATTTGCAATTTTCTCTGAACCTCCACATTTATATCCAAAGTGGAGTAGTGTTCCACTTTGTCTACATCCTGGCCTACTGTGCTACTTCATCAGTTTTTTTTTTATCTTAGTCATTCTGATTGGTGTAATATAGAATCTCTGGCTCATTTTGATTTGCCTTTTTCTGAGAACTATGGATGCTGAACATTTCTTGATGTCTTTCTCAGCTATTGAGATACCTCAGTTGAGAATTCTTGGTTTGGCTCTCTACCCAATTATAAAAGTTTGGATATTTGGTTGTCTGGGACAGTAAGGAAGGGGATATCAATATGGGGGGGAAAACCACAATAAAAGGTGAGGGGAAGAGGTTAGGCGTGTGGACAGGAAAGATAAAAACAATTGAAATGCAAATAAATACCCAATTTAATAAAAATGGAAAAAGTAATCTTCCTCTTCTACAATCTTACTGTTAAGTAAATATAGCTTTTGAGATTTAAAAAAAATTATTTCCTATGGAAATTAAAATTGTATATGCACAGGGAAGGCTAGTGCTCAGCACTATGTGAGCTGGTTATCTGGAGCCTGAGAATTAAACTTGTGTTCTAGATCTACCTATTAGAATATTTTGAGGAATGTTTTTTTTTAATTATTTCTACAAAATAACTGAGCCTACACTTCTTTGTTGAATATGTCCAATTGTTTTTGCAAAGATACAGAAAAGTTTCTTAATCTTTTCACAAAAAATGTCACATATATTTCAGCATTGACTCAATATGAATTAGGGTTGATATTATAAGATATTATTAACTTATTGATTTCATATAAAAGCAAAATCTGTACCTGGTTGTTTATTGCCTCTTTTTATCTGTTTTATTGTATGAAATATCAAAATCTACATTTGCATCCCATTATCATTTATTTAAAATATTAATTTCATTGATTGTAATATGGCCCAGATGCAGTGGAAAATGGGAGGAAAAATGAGGACTGCTGAGAAGCGTTCAGTCTCCTCCTTGTGAAGCTTGGCATATATCAAAATCAGAAGGGTAGAGTGACTAAAAGTCATATGTAAAAATGAAATAATAACAAATGGTGTATATGTTGTGAAAAAGATAAGCAAGCTTCATATTTAAGATTTTTAATATTTACATGGGCAAGTTATTTTAGATTGTTTTATTGGAGGTCTTTCTGAGGAGATTATTAGATCTTAGTAACAAATGACTACAAATATGATACACTGCTATGCTTATTATTTTAAATTAATGATACCTGGAGTAGGCAAATGCTGTATGAAGTTTCATGCACTATACCCCTGTTTAGAGATTGGAAATGTCAGAGATGAAAAGGGTTATCTTTGCTTCCTTATTGAATTTTATTTAATTAAATGAATGTTTTCAAAAAGAAATATTAAAAAATATAACCATAATTGAATAGATTTTTGTCACAGATAATTGTTTTGTTCTCAGAATAGAGCAATTTCATTAGAGAGTCATGCAATATTGTTAGTTTATCTGAGTTATTCATCACATTAAATCATCCAATAACCTTCAGAATGTTCAAGTTAAAAATATCCATATTGTAACCTGTACCAAAATTCAACTTTATTTTCTTTTCTTCTCTATTACACTTTGGTGCCATTTTTTCTAGTATTTACCATGGATTTTTAAATAAACCTGCTTATGTAATCCACTCAGAGTCACTTGAAATATTCTTCAACAACTTTCACTCACTATGAAAGTTCAGGTCATTTACACTTTTTTTTTTTTACAATTGCATGAAGCACTTCCCTGCATGAGGTCTTCTACAAACTCTTCTTCTTTTCCATAAGTGTTCCTCCTATGCTTTCTGTCACATAGACAGCTTTCAATTTTAGGTCTGAGTAGAACTAGTACTTTGTAACAACTTTGTTTTTCTTCTCTAAAGTTTCATTGGAACAAACTGTTGGCACACAATTTATTAGGGCAAAAATAGATAATTTTGGGTTTGGGGATTTAGCTCATTGGTAGAGTGGTTGCCTAGCAAGCGCAAGGCCCTGGGTTTGGTCCACAGCTCCGGAAAAAAAAAAGATAATTTTATTATCTCATATAACAAGAACTTATAAGTATCAACCAGTTTGTGGGAATCTTCCATGAATGTTTCACCAAGATACTTTCCTTTTATATTCCCAGTCTTTTGATTTGTTTCCAGATATCACGGTTCCCATAATGGTTGGCTTAAAAAGGATTCACTGTCATGATAGGAAACTTAGTCTTAGAAATTCCCTGTTAGTTGCTACCTCTGAATAAGGATGTTTTAATCAGATCATGCAACTTGACGCCACAGAGATGTCATCCTTCTCTAGTTAGCATTTGCACACTTTTGTCCAAAATACCATGTCTTAGCCAGAGTTTCTATTGCTGTTATGAAATACCATGACCAAAAGGAAAAAAAAGTTGGGAAAGAAAGTGTTTATTTTAGTTTACCTTTTCTTTTTTAAAATTTATTTAATAGAATTTTACAATCCAGATCTCATCCCTCTCCCAGCCCATATTCTGACTGTTCTACATCCCATACCTACTACCCACAAGCCCATCTGAATGAAGATGTTTCCCACTCCACCCCTAGTCTACCAGCCCTCTACACTCCCTGGGAACTCAAGTCTCTTGGCTGTTATGTGCATCTTCTCTTGTTGTGTCCAGAACCAGCACTCCTTTCTTAGAGGCCTCATATTAGCTGGTGCATGATGCCTCATTGATGACTCAGTGTCTGAAAAAAAAAAACACTGTGGTCCAGGTTAGTTAACACTGCTGGTCTTCCTACAGGGTTGCTCCCCTCCTCAGCTTCCTCGAGCTTTTCCCTAGTTTGACCACAGGGCTTGGCAGCTTGTGTTCATTGACTGAGTGTAATTGTCTGCATCTGACTCTTTCAGCTGCTTGTTAGGTATTTCAGAAGGTAGTCATGTCAGTTCCATTTTGTGAACATGGCAAAGCATGAGTAATAGTGTCAGGCCTTAGGGGACTCTACTTAATTTGGTTCCCAGATATGGCTGGTCACTGGGATTCCTTTTACTCAGGCTCTTCTCTGGTTTTGTCCCTGAAGCTCTTTCGGACAGGAACAAATATGTGTCAGAGAATTGATTTGTGGATGGCCACCTTATCCCTCACTTGGTGCTCTCTCTTCCTCATGGAGGTAGACTCTTCAAGTTCCCTCTACCCACTCCCGGACATTTCACTGAGTCCTGATAGTCTCTTACCTCTCAGGTCTCTGGAATATTCTAGAGCCACCACCTACCTCCAACACCTGAGCTCCTGAGGTTGCCTGTTTCCATTCATTCTGCTGACACTCAGGGTTTCAATCCTACTCTCCACCAATAACTGACCATGTTCCCCTCTTTCCATTACTGTCTCCTTTCTCACCCAGGTCCCTCACTCTTCCCTCCTGAGGTTCATTTCTTCTCCCTCTCTAGTGGGATTGACATTCCTCACTTTTGCAGTTCAGATTGTAAAACTTTTATTTTATTTTCCTTATATAAAAATTATATATTTTTGTTTACATTTCAAATATTATTCACTTTTCCAGTTTTCCAGTCATAAGAAACCTATTCCTTTCCCCACCAGTTCTTCTATAAAGGTGTTCCCCCTCATAACCATCTCTTTTCCATCACCCCCTGACATTCCCCTCCCCTGGGGTTCCAGCTTTGGTAGGCCTCAGAGCTTCTCCTCCCATTGACGTATAACCAGGCCATTCCCTGCTACATTTGCAGTTGGCCCAGTAGTTGTGTCCATGTACATTCTTTGAAGATTGGTTTAGCAAATGAAAATTATAGGTCATTGGCATTGTTGTTCTTATGTGCTTGAAGCCCATTCAGTCCTGGTAATCCTTTCTCCAAATTTACTAACAAGAGGTTGGTTTGCATTCCACTGGTTTGCCAATAACCTTCACATCTGTAATTGGCATGCTCTACCTGGGTCTCTCAGGAAAGATCTAGATCCGTTTCCTGGTAGCTTGCACTTTTTAGTGTCATCAGTGTTATGTAGTTTTGTGACAGATTGTTCTTTCTATCTATGTATCTATGTATCTATGTATCTATCTATCTATCTATCTATGTATCTATCTATCTATCTATCTATCTATGTATCTCTTCTCCATCTTTCTATCTATGTCTATCGATCTGTCTATTTATCTCTCTATTTATCTATATATTTATATCTATATCTGTATCTATCTATATCTATATCTATCTATCTATCTATCTATCTATCTATCTATATATATATATATATATATATATATATTTGTATGTATTTGGTGGTTCCTACAGCTATGTGTTTAGGTTGAATTTTAGGATGGATTCTGTGAAACTACGTAAAAAAAAGTGGAATCAGGAAATGTCCATGCCAGCCAGACTCCCTCCTGTTATTATGAACCTATTGAAGTTGAGGATTCTCTGGACATCAAGCCATTACTCTTCCTGCCCATCCTCCTGAGTCTTGTGTTTGTCATGAAGAAAGAATCCTGGTAAAAACTCCAAAACCCTTAAGTCTGGTGCTGAGAACACAGGAAGGTAGATATTATAAAACTGATATCTAATGGGACTAGATATCTGCATTATATAGTCCATGATGTCCTTTGTTTACTGATGTCTCATAATATCTGGATAAAATAAGGATTTGGGAATTATCATTTGAATTTTGTACACAATATTGATACTGCTATATTCCCTCTATAGCTGGGCAGGCTTTATTGCTAATTCATTGCAAAAAATGGAATTGCAAAACAGAATTTTTGAGTACGTATTCAGGAATATATAAATATAATGTCTCCTATAAAGAAAAGTACAATACAAAAATGAAGTACAATATTCAATCAATTAAAGGTCTGTAGCGGAAATATTGGCCTTTGGGAAACAGAGAAATTCTGCAATTCTTAGCTTCATCACTCTTATCTAGTTTTGGTGGCTGATATATATATATATATATATATATACATATGTATATATATATATATATATATATGTGTGTGTGTGTGTGTGTGTGTGTGTGTGTGTGTTTGTGTGTGTGTGTGTGTGTGTGTGTGTTTGTGTGTGTGTGTGTGTGTACACACACACACATATGTATGTGCATATATATACTTTTGGTGCCTCCTAGAGCTATTGGTTTGGTTAGGTGGAATGTTAACATGGATTCAGCGCATCTAGGTCAAAAATGTAAAATTTACAAATAACAATGTCAAATAGACTCCCTCCTGTATTTATGAAGGTATTGAAGTTGAGGATTCACTGTTCAAGCCTTTCATCTCTCTGCCCAACTTCCTGCTTCTTATATTTGTCTTAAGAGAGAATCATGGTCACACATCTAAGGTCTTTAAGTCTGGCCATGGGAACACAGACAGGTAGATAGTGTAGTAGAGATATCAAATGTGACTAGAGAACAGAAATGTATAGTCCATGTGGTCCTTTGCTTTATTGAGGTCTGGTAATCTTTGGATAAAATAAGGATTACTGAGTTTATCATTTGAAATAGGTACAGAGTATTTACACTTTTATACTCATTCTATTGGTTGGCCCCCTTTGATGCCAAAATCATAGCAGGAAGTGGAATTGGAAAACAGAATTTTTGAGTACACATTCAGGAATATTTACAAAGCCTTCTATCAAGGAATATACAATAAGAAAGTGGAATACCATATTCATTTACAAAAAGGACAGGTCGGAAAATTCTGGCCTTTACAAATCAGAGAAAACCTAGATAATTGAAATGTATGTCATGGGAATGAACCTGGGAATAAAAATATTATACAGAAGAATCTGCTCCACTTCAAGTTCCTAGATCATTTCTACCCATACCAGGACCCTGACTAACTTTCTCCATTCAGAGCATGTAACCACTATGGAAGAAAAGAGAAGTCTCTAGCTTTAGAGAGACGGAGTACATAAAGGATTCCCCTGTGTCACAGGAGACATACCTGGAAACGGCACTCTCGAAACTGCTCAATGTAAAGAAAGCTGTTTAGAGGTAGGCCATGGAAATTCTCAGTTACATCATCATTAGGCCCTCCATGAAAAAATCTCTTGTATCCTGGAGATCCCTAGTTTCTCCTGTGATATCATGTTGTCATGTCTGCAATGCCTCTCGTATATTCCTTCAGTACCTATAGGATTTAGTAATTGGCCTCTGGTTCAGAGCAAACAGCATTTTGGGAGTGAGAACAAAGAGGATGAAAAGCTCAGAGATGGGGAGAAAGAATATGGCCTTCTGTCTTGGTATAAAAAAAAGGAAGAAATATGTTGACCCCGGGAAATATGACTGAGTCTTTGCTAGGATTTGAGTAGGTACGTTGAAGAGATACAATTGATCTGATCCTTCCACACATGGGTTCAGGAGCTCAGAACCTGTCAAAACTAACTGGACTTCCCTGCTTCTAGTGATTCCTTGAGCTCAGAGAGTTTATATCATTAATATATTTATCACAAAAGCCAGGTGTAGGGGAGGGCACTGTCCTTTTCCTTAGAGCTCATGCCTTTTATATTTTTGCCCAAAAGAAAAGGGTCCTAAAGAAGAAGTGAAAGAAAATTATTGTATCCTCAGCTCAGAGTAAACTCCTTAATTATTGGATTACCTATGGTGCAGTTTGTGTCTGATACTGGTATTTGGGAGTTAGACATGTTTATAGTACATCATATCAGTCTTTCCACTAGGATTACTCTGACTGCCATTGCCTGATTGTGACCCTTTAGATTTCTCATTCAATATGTATGATTAGAAGGCAGTTTACTTATCTTTAAATTATTTAATATTTATTATTTTTAGCAAGATTTTTTTTTGCTTTTTTAATTTGATTTTCCATATTTACATTTCAAATATGTTTGCCTTTCCCAGTTTCCTGTCCATAAGATCCCTAACCAGTCCCCCTACCCTTCTTGTATAATCCCTCTTATTGCTCTTTGAAATTCCCTTGAATTGGTAATAAAACCTAGTTTAGACCAAGGGCATCTCCTTCCATTGGTGCACAACAAAACCATTCTCCGCTACATATGAAGTGGGAGCCATAGTTCTATCCATGTACAATCTTTGAATATTTGTATACAACCAGAAAACTCTGGTTCGATGGCATGGTTTTCCTTATAGGATTAAAAGGTCCTTCAGCTGTTGTAACCCTTCACAAAATCTACCAACAACAAATGCGTTTTCAGTTCACTGGTTTGCCACTAACATTCACTTCTGTATTTGACATGCTCTAACTGTGTCTCTCAGGAAAGACCTATATCTGTTTCTTCTAATCATGCAATTCTAAGATTCATCCATCTTATCTATTTCGGTGGCTAATATATCTATCTATATCTATTTCTATATCCATATCTATAATCTGTATATCTATATATCTATATATCTATATATCCATATATCTATATAACTATATATCTATATATCTATATCTGTATATCTGTTTATCTATATATCTATATATCTACATATCATCTATATATACAAATATATATCTATATCATCTATATACACACATTTATATGTATATACACACACACATATATATATATGTACATATATATATATATATGTAAATTATAGCTATGAAATTAGATGGAATTTTAACATGGATTCTGGGATACAAGATCAAGAAAGTAGAATCCACAAATGACAGTTCTATATAGACTCTCTCCTGTTCTTATGAACCTAATGAAGCTGAGGTTTCACTGGACCACACTCTATTCCTCATCCTGCACATCCTCCTGAATCTTATGTTTGGCCTGAGGAAAGGATCAGGGTAAAACATCAAAAACCTTCAAATATTGTCATGGGAACATAGTAAGGTAGATAATGCAGAACTGATATCAAATGGGACAAGAGAACCAAATTCTATAGTCCATGCTTTCCTTTGCTTTAATGATGTCTGGTAATTTTTGGATAAAATAAGTGTTTGGGAGTTTATCATTTGAAGAAGGTACACAGTATTTACACTCTTATACTCACTCTCTAGCTGTGCCCCCTTTGTTGACAAAGTCATTGCCAATAATTGAATTGGAAAACAGAATTTTTGAGTACACATTCAGGAATATGTATAACGTACCCTCTCAAGGAATGTAGACAAAATAGTTAATACAATATTTATTCAATTGAAGGTCTGTAGGGAAAATACTTGCTTTGGAGATACAGAGAAAACCTAGGAAATTGAAGTGTATGTCACAGGAATGGACCTGGGAATAAAATTATTATCCAGAAGAATCTCCTCCACTCCATGTTCCTAGATCTTTTCTTCCCATGCTAAGCCCCTAACTAACTTTCTCCATTCAGAGAATGTAACCCCTAATGAAACAATCGAAGTACTTAGCATTGGAGAGATGTAGTATGTAAAGGTTTCCACTGTGTCACGGGAGACAGTCATGGAAAAGACACCCTCGAAATTGGTCAATGTAAGGAAGCTGTTTAGCATGTAGGCCATGGAAGTTCTCAGTGACATCATCATTAGGTCCTGCCAGAAATATTCTTGTATCCTGGAGAGCCCTAACTGGTTCTGTGATGTTTCTAACATTGTCCTGACAGCAACTGCCTCTCGGATATTCCTTCAGTACCTCTAGGGTTTACTAATTGGCCTCTAATTTAGAGTAAACAGCCATTTGGGAGGGAGAAGAAAGAGGGTAAAGAGAACAGAGATGGGGAGAAGGAAGCTGGCCTTATGTCTTGGCATAAAAGAAAAGAAAAACTATGTGGTTCTTGGGAAAACACCCTGGGATGATGGCTTTAGTTCTTTTGTTCTGTGGGTTAACCAAGCTCATGGAGAAGTTGCTGAACATCCTAAAGACCTTTGGGCAGATGATAAATATTCTAGATACCCCTTTTTAGATTTTGATGGTCCTGGGGATGCTATTGCTGATGGTAAATGTTTCCCAGGAAGAGTCATAGAACCAGATTGATTTTTTGATGCTTTAGAGGACATGGAATTTTTCTGATATACTTGGGCTAATGGCACAAGGTCTTAATGATTTTTTTTTTCGATGTGGACTTTCCATCATACCTTTGGAAATATAAAAAGTGTTATTGTATTTTGGAGTCTAATTTTCACAATGACAAATTACTTTGAGGAAGGAGAACACTTTCTGGAACCCTAGAGAGGGGTGAAGAAATTCCCTGAAACCCTAGGGCAGACGGTGAACATGCCTTTTTGGTAGAAGGCGGAGGTACTTGAGCATCCTGGGACAATATGGTATATCCAGCATGCCCTTGTAAGGATTGGCAGCTTTCCACAATTCCTTCATCATTTTTGGAAAATTTCAAGACCCTTTGGACAGATGGAGAACGTGTGGGACTCACGTGAGGAATATTCTAGCTTTTGGTGTCTCTTTGGCAGCAGAAGATGGCAAAGGATCCCTTTTGGCAGAAGGGGTAATGTTGAAACTGTCTTCCTTAGAGGAGAAATTTCTCAAGAGTCCATCAGAAGGATCAAATCTTAACCCTTTGTTTCTAGAAACTGGATGCCTGTGGCACATTTTGGTAGAGGGAGAATGTTGACTATTTCTCCCCAGAGTGGACATGTGAAATAAATCTACTTGGGTAGATGGAGATAGTTGTAAAGCATGCTGTTCAGATGCAGTAAATCCTAAGACATCCTTCTCAGATGAGGAAGGTCTTAATGTACCATGTATATGTTTAGAAATGCTGACTGTGACATCAGAATGGGGGGGTAGGGATTAGAACTACCTCAGAAGATGTCACCTCTCCTAGAGCATCATGGACATATGTGAGAGGGCTGAGAGCCTCATGATCAGATAAGGATGTTTCTAGATATTTTTGTGTAATTGAGGAAGTTCCAAAAAAATTTCTTCTGCTGGAGAAGTGGAAATAGAGTTCTGTGTAGAAGTGGCAGGTTCCAAAGCCTGACTGGTAGGCAAAACAGGGTCCAAGGCCCCTTCATAATATAAGGTAAAATCCAAAGACTTTGATGTACTTTGCAGATGTTTTGGGCCCGCTTGTGGGTATAAAAAAGGACTGGAAACCATTTGTGCATATTTGTAAGAGTGTGTAGCATCTTCTGTATTTGGGGAAGATGGCCTGATCTTGAGGAGATAAGGAAGTTCAAATAGTCCCCCGTGAAACCTGCAGAGGTCATATGCATTCTTTTGCACAAATGGAAAAGAAGGAATCAATTTCCTCAGATATCAAGGATGCTACAGCCACTAGTGTTTGCATTTCATGTTCCACCACTCCTGGTTCACATATGGTTTGATCCATAATGTTTTCTACAGATGGAATATGTCCAAGAAAATCTTTTGTATATGTGCACATCAACCAGCCTTTCCTAAGATGTGGCTGTGGGTAGAATGCCTTTAGTAGATGTTTCTTGTCCCACCGTCTCTTAATGAGATAGAGTACTACTCAGAGAATCCTGCTTAGTTTTGGAAAATTCTAGCTTCTTTGATGTATCTGTGAAAATTTTGGAGCCTCTCCTTTTGGACAGAATGACCTAGAGTCCCCTGTGGAGAAAGGGGATATTTACTCTTCTCCATACATTGTGTAAATATGGAGTCTGAGGTAATGTCTGTCTTTTTCTCTGAGCTGTGTTCCCTGTAGTGCAAAATGCTGGGTCCTCATTCCATATCCAGTTTGCTAATTTGTGTCTTTTTAGGGGGCAATTGTGTTCTTTGATGTTTAGAGATATTTAGGAATAGTGATGGTTGCTTTCTGTTTTTTCATAATTTGAAGTTAGTTTATGTTTGTGTGCTTCTCTTCTCTGTTTTGTTGAGAAAAGTTTAATTTCTTTCTTTATCTATGGTTTTACTTTGCCACAATGTGTTGGACTTTGCCATTGATTATCCTTTGTAGGACTGGATATGTGGAACGATACTGTGTAAATTTGGTTTTGTCATGGAATATCGTGAAGCCCGTTAAGCTCCTCTGCTTCTCCAGCCCTTCCCTCAGCTCTCCAGTGGAACTCACTGAGCTCCATCCAATGTTTGGCCGTGCATCTGTGCAGCTGTTTCAGTCGGCTGCTTCATTGTGCCTTCCAGAGGAAAATAATGCTACCCTCCTGTCTGCAAACACAAGAAAGGACCATTAATAATGTCAGGGTTTGCCGTCTGCCCATAGGATAAGTCTCACATCCGGCCACTTATCCTTTGACCATTCCCTCATTTCCTCTTCCATCTCTGTCCCTGTGTCTCTTACAGAGGGGGCAATTTCTGGGTCAAAATTTTGGGGGTGGTTTGTGTCCTTAACCTTCCACCATAGGTCCTCCGTGGCTACGGAAAGTGACCATTTCAGTATCTGTATCCCCACTGCTACGAGTCTCAGCTAAAGTCACCCTCATCGATGCCAGGGTAGCCTCACCCATCCCAGATTGCAGGCAAATCATAGAGATAGCGCCCACCCTGGACAGTCACTGATTTCAGTTTATTCTCTTGGCCCTCTGTCCCTCTTGCTCGTCTCTCCCAAGAAATGATTCTCAAACCCCATATCCCTTCCCATCCCCACAGCCACCCAATCCTTTCCTTCCATCTGCCTCCTCTCATTATTTTATTCCTCCTTCTGAGTGAAATCAAAGCATTTTTCTTGGATCTTTCTTCATGTTTAGCCTCTTTGGTTCTGTAGATCGCAGCGTGTGAATTCTGTACTTTATGGCTAATACCCTCTTTTAATCCCTTAAATTTAATCATGTACATGTTATTTTGGATCTCAGTTACCTCATTCAGAACAATACTTTCCCATTCCATCTACTTGACCGCATCTTCACAATGTCCTTATTTTTCATAGCTGCGTAGTATTCCATAGTGTAAATGAACCACATATTCTGTAGCCATTCTCTCATTGAGGGGCATCTCGGTTATTTCTATTTTCTACTCATTATGAAGAATGAAGCTAGGAACATGATGGAGCACGTGTCTTTGCGGTATGGCAGATGTCTTTTCAGACATAAGGCCAGGAGTAGTACAGCTAGGTCTATAGGAAGAATATTCCTCGTTCTTTCAGAATCCACTGAATAGATATGCAATGTCATTATTCAGTTTTGATCTTCCCCGGCAAACGGTATTTGTATCCTTATATTTATCAGCTTCCTCAAAGGAGGATGCCTCTAACTAGACCTCTATCATGTATTAAGGAGATCGCATATGAACCTTCTGTCTATTTTAATTGTTCAGTAAATGCTAGAGCCTATGACAGGGAGCCAGAGAGGAAATTTGATAATGGAGGGTGGAGGATGGGGTTTGGTAGAGAGTCAGAATAGGGTAAGAGAGGTATAGTATTATTACTATATAATAATTTAATATACTAACATAATATATAAATATAAATTATATTGAATCATAATATTAATATTTAATAATTTAATATATTAGTGTACTATATCTTTATTTATTATTTATTATAATAATATAATTCAATATATTAATATACTAGAGTAACATTTATTATATATTATCATAACGTTGATATATAACAATTTAATATGTTAATATAGTATATTAATATTACTTATATTATTATAATGTTAGTATATAATAATTTAATATATTAATTTATTACATAATATTTTATATATGTATATACACACACACACATATAAATATACTGCATGATATGCAACATCCACAAAGTTAACTCCAAGTGAGCTCGCATGTTAATGGGAAATCCTGAGGGTAGAATATTTTTTTTTCAGTTTTGTTTGCTTATATGGTGGATCACTTTGATGGGTTTTCCTAGATTGATCCACTCCCACAAACTCAAGAGGAAGCCTACATGATGGCACTGAATGGCGGTTTTGATATGCCCTTGGATATTATTTTGGAGCATTTTACCTAGTAATTTTTCCACCAATGTTCGTAAGGGAAATTCGTCTGAAATTCTTCCTTGTTGAGTCGTTTGTGATTTAGGTGTCAGGGTGACAGTGGTGACATGGAATCAGTTTGGCTACTTTCCTCCTGTTTCTGTTTTTTGGAGTAGGTTGAGAATTCTTTGAAAATCTGGTAGGAGTCTGTGCTCAAACAATCTGGGGCTGTTTCAGTGGGGAAACTTAATTACTGTTTGTGTCTCTTTAGTTGTTATAGAGCTATTTACATAGTTTATCCTACCGGAATTTACCTGTGATCAGTGTAATCAGTCTACACAATCATTCACTTTGTTCAGAGCTTCTAATTTTTGAGACAGCAGGTATTTGAAGTGAGACCTAAAGATTCTGTGACTTTCATCAGTGTCCATTGATACGGCTCCCTGGTTCAATTCTGCTTTTGTTATTTGGATGATTTCTCTCCACCTATTAGATTATCTGTCTGTGTGTTTGTCTGTCAGGTTGATGTTCCAAGGAACCAACTCTTGGTTTTTTTTTTTTTTTTGTTGATCTTTGTATTCTCTTTGTTTCTGATGGATCACTCTCACCCCGAGTCTGATGATTTCTTGCTGTCTCCTCCTTTAATATGTATTTTCTTCTTTTTATTTTAGAGATTTAGGGTGTGCTGTGAAGTTGCTAGTGTGTGGTCTCTCCGGTTTCTTTATGAAAGTGCCCAGTGCTGAATATGCAAGTTCCTCTTAGCACTGCTTTCCTTATGTCCCTTAAGTTTGAAGAAGCTGTGCCTTCATTTTCATTAAATTCTAGGAACCCTTTTTGTTTTTCATGTCTTCTCGGAACTGGTTGTTTTTCAGTTGCGAGCTATTTAATTTCAATGAGTTCATACACTTTTTCTTATTGTTGAAGTCCAGTTTTAATCCGTGGTGATCTGAAAAGATCCAATGGTTAGCACAGTCTTTCTGTATCTGATCTGGCTTGTTTAGAGTGGGAGAACATGGTCAGTTTATGATAAGGGTCCATGAGGTACTGAAAAGAAAGAGTGTACTTTTGTGTTCGAGTAAACTATTCTGTAGATATCATTGAGGTCAATCTAATTGAACCCCGTATTAGTTACATCATTTATATTTTTTTAGTTTCTGTCTCAATGACCTGTCCTTGGTGAGAGTGGGACATTGATGTTCCCCACTATTAATATTTGAGGTTCGATGTGATATTTAAGCTTCAGGAATATTTCTCTCACCAATGTTGCTGCTTTTGTCTTTGACACATAGACATCCAGAACTGAGATGACATCTTGGTGGATTTTTCTTCTGATGCATATGAATTGTCCTTCCCCATCTCTTTTGATTACTTTTGGTTGAAAGTCTGATTTGCCGGATGTTAGAATGGCTACATCTCGTTTCTTGTGTCCATTTGCTTGGAAAACTTTGCCGATCCCTTAGTCTGAGGTTGTGTCTATCTCGGCTGCTAGATTGTGTTTCTTGAGTGCAAAAGAAGGATGGATCCTGTTTTTAAATCCACTGTATTAGCCTGTGTCCTTTTACTGCTGAGTAGAGGCCATTAATGCTTAAAGGTATTAATGAGAAGTGATATTTAGTTCATGCTATTTTGATGTTACAGGAGCAGTGCTTTTTCTTTGCTTGCATGTTTTTTGGTTTTTGTTTTTTCGATTGGGATGTTTGAGTGTTTTTGTGAGTATTAGATCTGTTCTGTAGGGTGCATGATTTTTTTGTTTGCATGTTTTTGTTTTTTGTTTTTTGTTTTGGAGAGCTGTAAGAGTATGCGTGAGAATATGAGATCCCTTCTGTAGGTTATGCTATGTAATTATTAATATCTAGTGGGAGGCAGGGACGGTTCAATTTCTTAAAATCCATCAATATAATCTACTATATAATGAAACTGAAAGAAAAAAATCACATAATAATCTCATTAGGTGCTGAAAAAGCTTGCAAAAATATTCCAAACCCCCTTCATGTTAAAAGCATCAGAGAGATCAGTGATACCAGTCCTATGCAGAAACATAGTAGAAGCAATGGACAGCAAGCCAGCACGCAACATCAACCTAAATGGAAAGAAACATAAAGAAATTCCATTAAAGTTAAGGACAATGTAAGGATGCCCACACTTCCTACTCAGTATAGTATTTGAAATTCTATCCAGGTTAAAATCATGGTTCAAATTTGGTTCTGACATGGAGTATGGCCAAGGCCTGTGAAGGACGAATGACACAGAGCTTTAGAACTCCTGGGGTATGGCACACTCTTCCGCCCAGTCCCGTTGGACCTTGGAGAGTCAGGAACCCAACGAGGACTTCATGCAGAGGGTCACTCGGTTTTTGCACTCATATCTCTCTTAATCTAAGAAGTGCATGAAAATCCTCATGGAGCTTCACACCACTCACAGGGCAGCGCCATTGGTATTTGCAATAACAGTGGTCAAGATCTTTTAGGATTTGCCTCTGGGGCAGATCAGTGCTTCCATCATTTCCCGAGGAAATGTAGAATGGTCAGCGACGACCGCCAACCTTAAAACACATTTGGAAAAGTAAATTGCTTGTGAAGCTGACTAAGATGTTGTCCCTACTGACTCTGAGGTAATAACAAATTTATGTAACAGTTTGAGGTTTGGAAAGGCTGGGACCTTTTAAGGTCAGGGATCAAGAACAATGGCGGCACAGGCTAATGGTGTGACTGTCACAAAGGCTGAACTGTTGATGACTGATTTCTGTCCCAGGTTTAGCCTCAGTTCCTGATAGGTTTTAATAAGGATTGCCAATCACAGATGTGCATTCTGATCATTTAAAGCAGATATGACATTTTTATACAGATATTTAGATTTCTGTTTTTTTTAAAGATTCTTGAGTACTGTTAAAGATAAATAATACAATATTTAAACATTTCTCTGTAAATTGAAATTGATTACTTATGATGTTACCCTGGCCTTGGGAGGAATTTGATTTCTTTAGGTGTACTATGTAATATTTGTTCTAATACAGTATTGGGTATCGTTTTTTCAGCACTATGCAAGAAAATAAAACTAGAACATGATCACATTTGTGTAATATAATATTCAATAAATTAATGGTCTATATGGAAAATACTGCCTGTCGGGAAAAAGAGAAAACCTAGAAAATTGAACTGTATGTCACAGGAATGAACCTCGGAATAAAAATATTATCTAGAAAAATCTCCTATACTTTATTTTCCTAAATCATTTCTACCCATGCCAAGCCCCTGACCAACTTTCTCCATTCAGAGTAAGTAACCACTATTGAAGACAAGAGAAGTCTCTAGATTTAGAGAGATATAGTATGTAAAGGTTTCCACTGCGTCACAAAAGACTCAGCTGGAAAAGGCACTCTCAAAATTGGTCAATGAAAGCAAAGCTGTTCAGCAGGTAGGATGTGGAGCTTCTCAGTGACACCATCATTAGGCCCTCCCTGAAAAATCTCTTGTAACCTTGAGAGCTCTAGCTCCTTCTGTGAGGTCACAAGTGCTGTTGGGACATCACTTGCTTCTTAGATATTCCTTCAGTACCTCTAGGGCTTACTAATTGGCCTTTAATTCAGAGTGAACAGCCATTTTTGAGGGAGAAAAGGAGGATGAAGAGATCAGAGGTGGAAAGAAGGAAGATGCCCTTCTGTCTTGGTGTTAAAAAAGGAAGAAATACGTGGTCCATTGGAGAGCTAAATTAGTCCTGGGTAGGTTTTTAGTGGGTTCCCTGAAGAGACAGCCTTGATCTGAGTCTTCCACATATGGGAATCGGGAGCTGTGAGCCTCTCAGAAGCATCTGGACTTCCCTGTTCTTATGGCTCCTGGAAATCAGAGTGTTTATATCATTCATTTCTTTATTCCACAAGCCAATATTGGGAAGGGCACAGTTGTTTCCTGAGAGCTCGTGACTTTTATTCTTTTTGTCATGAAGATAAAGGTCCTGAGGAAGAAGGGATGAACAAGTATTGTATTTTCAGCTCAGAGTAAACTCCTCCAGGCTTTGGATCCCTATAGTGCTGTTTGTGTCTGACACTGATATCTGGGATAGAGAAGTGCTTCTAGTTGAGATTTCATCATCTCAGTCTTTCAGTAGTATGACTCTAACTACCATTTCCTTACAGTGACCCTTTACATTTCTGAGTCAATAGGTGAGATAAGCTAGCAGTTTCTTTCTTTTATTTCTTCCATTTTTTTTCATTTTTTATCAAATTTTATTGCTTATTTAATTGGATATTTCTATATTAACATTTCAAATGTTATTTTCTTTCACAGTTTCCTGTCAATAAGACCCCTAACTGGTCCCACTACCCTTCTTCTATAACCTCCCTTACTGCACCTTGACATTCTTTGAACTGGGAGTCAAACCTGGGAAGGACCAAGTTCTTCTCCTTCCATTGGTGCACAATAGGGCCATCCTCTGTAACATATGATATTGGAGCCATAGTTCTGTCCATGCACAGAATATTGGTTTAGTACCAGAAATCTCTGTTTCTTTGGAATTGCTTTTAGTATGGAGTTGAAAGCCCCTTCAATTTCTTTGGAGCCATGTCCTTGCCGTCCTCCAATGTTTATGTTATTATTATGGTTAGAATTAAGTATGACTATTTTCATGGAAAATCCCCACCCAGCTGCAGAATACTAATACACATCTGGTGGTCAAGAAAAATAATAATATTTCAAAGTTGTCCTGCTGACTAATAATATGACAAACCTGTGACATTTCTGATATTATGTCAACATCAGCTGACTCCCTGACCACACCAATACTGTATCTTTGGCCTGAGTAAATGTTTCTTACTTCTCGCCTCCCTCTGTTACCCCAGTTATGGTATAAATTCATCCTTGGAGGAAAATAAAATATTTGCCTTGATCAGACTCCTGTCTTAACGTCCTTCTTTGCGACCCTTGTCCCCAATTCTATTCCTGGCACCCTCAGACCTCTCACTTACAAATGGCTACGAATGTGCAGCTCTTTGAAGATGTTCTTGAGGAGAACGTCTGTCACTGTGAATAGGCTGGTCTGTCTTTTTGTTTGTGGAAGCCTTCGTTCCCCCTTGGAGCTTTTGCTCCCACCCCCGTCCCATCCCAGAGCTTTTGCTGAGTGATGGAACAAGCATTCTACAGTCATCTTTTGTGACATGTCTCAGGGAGTCACTCAGGACACAAATAGGGTTAAAATTTAAAAAAAAAATCTTAATTTTGTAAAAATATTTGTCCATAGTTCCCCCAGGAGGGAACAACTGATTCAAAAGATAGTACAGAGTTAGTGATTGTTTAATGGATGGGCTAACCCTTTTACTGAAGTCTACCCCCTGTAATGAATAAATGTTGTGTGGTTTATGGGTACAAGGTTGGCTCTCCTTGTATGGATGAGCAACCTCACGTACGTGGATTTAAAACCTTATACCCTCATGTTACTGCAGTGTTCACTTTGACAATCTGTGCTCCGTGATTGTGCTCCAGAAGTGGTCCACTATGGGGTCTTACAACATTTTGGTCCATCACAGGGAACTCTGTTCCCTCCAGACCACAATTGGCGAAGAGATCAGAGGTAAGCTCGAGCAAATCTGTGTTTTGTGTTCTGTGTTACTTTCTGTTTTGTCTCTGTGTCATGTCTGGTTTTTGTTTCATGTTGACTTGTGTTGTCTGCCTCTGATGGCTGGAGTGTTTGAGTCACCACTGGAGAGGATTGAGAGTCCACTTGGTAGTCGCTATTGGTCCTGTTAGGGGCTTACGGCTGTGACAGGACGACTTGCTAGTTTTCACAGGCCGTAGGCCCTAGAGGGTGCTCTAGGAGGAGAAAGGAATCTAGAGGACCCTCTAGAAACCCATTGCAATGCCCTTGAAGCCCTCCATTGTGTAGATGTCATTATTATTGTTAGAATTAACAATAGGTTCATGTTAACCTAGTTAACAATTAACTAGGTTCATGAAAAATCCCCAGCCAGCTGAAGAAGACTAATACAAATCTGGTGGTCAAGAAAAATAATAATATGATAATGTTGTCCTGCTGATTAATAATACGACAAACCTGTGAACTTTCTGACGTCCTTTCAACATCAGTTCCATAACCAAATGAATCCTGTGTTCTTGCCCTGCGTAAATGTTTCCTACGTCCCCCTCCCTCTGTAACCCCTGTGATGTTATAAATTCAGCCTTGGAGAAAAATAAAATAGATGCCTTTTTCAGGCTCTTGTCTTGGCATCCTTCTTGCGTCCTTTGTCCCACATTCTCTTCCAGGTACCTTCGGAATGCTCACTTACACAGCATTTGTAATCCTTTCTCAAAATCTCAACAGATCAGTTGTCAGTAAACTAGTTTGCCACTAGCATTAACTTCTGTATTTGATAAGTTTAGCTGTGTCTCCCAGGAAAGATCTATATCCGGTACCTGGAAGCATGTACTTCATTCATCAATCATATCTAGTTTTGGTGATATATATATATATATATATATATATATATATATATATATATATATATAGTGTCTCCTACAGCAATGAGGTTAAGTAGAATTTTAGCATGGATTCTGAGCAAGTAGTTCAAGAATGTAGAATCCACAAATGACAATGCCAAATAAACTCCATCCTGTTCTTATGAACATATTGAAGTTGAGGTTTAACTGTACCTCAAGCCATTCCTCTCCCTGCCCATCCAAATGAATCTTATGTTTTGTCTGAAGAAAGAACCATGATAAAATATCCAAAAACCTCAAGTCTGGCCCTGGGAAAACCAAAGGTAGATTTATAGAACTTATATCTATTGGGACTACAGATCTGCTTTCTAAAGTCCATGTTGTCCTTTGCTTTACAGATGTCTCATAATTTTTGGATTAAATATGCATTTAGAGTTCATTATTTGAAGTAGGCACACAATATTTTCACTGTTCTGTTCACTCTATAGCTCTACCCCCTTTGTTGCCAATATCTGGGAGTAAGAGGTGCTTCTAATTGAGACTTCACCATCTCACTATTTCCAATATTATTTCTCTGACTACCATTCCCTGACATTGACCCATTAGATTTCTCAGTCAACAGCTGTGTTTAGCTGGCAGTTTTCTTTTCATTTATTTCTTATATTTTTTTTTATTTTTTTACAAATTTTATTTGTTTTTTTAATGTATATTTCAATATTCACCTTTATAATATTATTTCCTTTAAGAGTTTCCTCCCATAAGATCACTAACTGGTCCCTCTCCACTTCTTCTATCACCCCCTTACTGTCCCTTCTAATTCTCTTTAACTGTGAATCAAACCAAGGGAGGATCAAGTGGTTCTTCTTCCATTGGTGCCCAACAAGGCCGTTTTCTGCTACATATGCAGTTGGAGACATAGGTCTGTTCACGTTTAGTCTTTCAATATTAGTCTCATACCAGAAAACTTTGATTCATTAGCAATGTTGTTCTTATGGTGTTGAAAGTCCCCTCAGCTCTTGTTAGCCTTTCTCAAAATCTACCAACAAGAGGTCCATTTTCAGTTCACAGATTTGCCACTAGCATACACTTTTGCATTTGACATGATCTAGCTATGTCTCTCACAACATAGCTATATCCGTTTTCTGGCAGAATGCACTTCTTAGCTTCATCAAGTATAATTGGTGACAGATATATATATATATATATATATATATATATATATATATATATATATATATATATATACACACACACACTTTTGGTGCCTACAGCTTTTTGGTGGATGGAATGTTAACATGGATTCTGTGCTACTAGGTCAAGAATGTAGAGTTTACAATGACAATGTTAAATAGACTCCCTCCTGTACTTGAAGTTCAGGTTTCACTGTTCCTCAAGCTTTCTTAACCCTGCCCATCCTCCTGTTTCTTATATTTGGCTTTAAGAAAGAATCATGGTAAAATATCTAAAACCTTCAAGTCTGGCCATGGGAACACAGGAAGGTAGATAGTGTGGTACAGATATCAAATGTGACTAGAGGTCGGAATTTATAGTCAATATGGTCCTTTGTTTTATTGATGTCTGGTAATTTTTGGATAAAATAAGGATTTCTGTGTTGATCATTAGAATTATGTACGAATATTTCCACTGCTATATTGACTCAATAGCCAGGCCAAGTTTGTTGCCGAATTCATTGCAAAAAAAAAAAAAGGGAATTGGAAAAATGAAATTTTGAGTACACATGCAGGAATATATATAATGTCCCCTGTCAATTAATGTACAATCAGATAATGCAAAACAATGTTCACTCAATTAAAGGTCTGTAGGGAAAATACTGGCACATGGAAAACTGAGGAAACCTAGGGAATAGAACTGAATGTCACAGGATTGGACCGGGGAATAAAATTATTCACCAGAAGGATCTCCTTCACTCCTTGTTCCTATTACTTTTCTAACCTTGCCAAGCCCCTGACGAACTTCTCCATTCAGAGCATGTGACCACTAATGAAGCAGAGAGAAGTCCCTAGCTTAGAGAGATGTAGCATGTAAAGGTTTCCACTGTGTCACAGGAAACACTCCAGGAAAGGGCATCTCCAAATCTGGTCAATGTAAGGAAATCTGTTCAGCAGGTAGGCCATGGCGGTTCTCAGTAACATCATCAATAGGCCCTCCCTGAAAAATCTCTTGTAACCTGGAGAGCCTTAGCTTCTTCTGTGAGGTCACAAGTGCTGTTGTGACTGCAACTGCCTCTCAGATATTCCTTCAGTACCTCTACGGTTTACTAATTGGCCTCAAATTCAGAGTAAACAGCCATTTGAGAAGGAGAACAAAGAGAATGAAGAGATAAGAGATGGGCAAAGGAAGCTGGCCTTCTGTCTTGTATAAAGAAAGGAAGGGAGATGTGGTTTATGGGATAGCTCAGTGAGACATGGGTAGGCGTTGAGTGGGATAACTGAAGAGAAAGCCTTTATCTGACCCTTCCACATATGGGAATATGGAGCAGGGAGCCTCTCAGAAGCATCTGGACTTCCCTTGTTGTTATTTTTCTTGAAAGTCAGATAGTTTATATCATTAATTTCCATATCCCAAAAGCCAAGTGTTGGAAAGGGCAAAGTTGTTTTTCTGAGAGCTCATGGCCTTTGTTTTTTTGGGCCAGGAGGAAAAGTTCCTTAGGAAGAAGGGAAAGACAAGAATTGTGTCCTGAGCTCAGAGTAAACTCTTTCATGCTTTGGATTCCTATAGTGCAGTTTGTGTCTGTCACTGATATCTGGAAGAGACAAGTGCTTCTACCTGAGATTTCATCATCTCAGTCTTTCCACTAGTATTACTCTACCATTCCCTGACAACGACACTTTAGATTTCTGAATGAATAGTTCTAATTAGCTGGCAGATTCTCTTCTTTTATTTCTTTCATTTTTTATCATTTTTTAACAAATTATATTGCACTTTTAATTGGATATTTATATATTTACATTTAAAATACTATTTCTTTTCCCTATTTCTTGCCCATAAGATCCCTAATCGGTCCCACTCTCCTTCTTCTATAGGCTCACTTACTGCGCCTTCACATTCCCGTTAACTGGGATCAAAACTAGGGAGGACCAAGGGCTTCTCCTTACATTGGGACCCAAACAGGTCATCCTCTGCTACAGATGCAATTGAGTCCGAGGTCTACCCATGTATAGTCTTTGAATATTGGTTTAGTATATATATATATATATATATATATATATATATATATATATATATATATATAATTTGTTGGTTCCTACAGCTGTGACATCATGTGGAATTTTAATTTGGATTGTGAGCAACTAGGTCAAGAATGTAGAATCCACAAATGACAATGTCAAATAGACTCCCTCCTGTTCTTTTGAACCTATGGAAGATGAGGTTTCACTGGTCCTCTAGCCGTTCTTCTCCCTGCTCATCCTCCATTATCTTATGTTTGGCCTTAACAAAGAATCATCGTAAAACATCCAACCCTCAAGTCCTGCACAGGAACACATTAAGGTTGCTATTGTAGTACTGATAATAAATGGGAATAGAGAACTGAATTCTATAGTCCATGTGATCCTTTGCAGTATTGATGTCTAGTAATCTTTGGATAAATTAAGGATTTGGGAGTTTATCATTTGAAGTAGGTACACAATGTTTACACTGTTATACTCACTCTAGAGCTGGGCCCACTTTGTTGCCAAAACCATTGCAGAAAATGGAATTGGAGAACTGAATTTTTGAGTACACATTGAGGAATATTTATAAAGTCCCCAATCAAGGATTGTACAATAAAAAAGTGAAATACATATTCATCCAATTAAAGGTCTGTATGCAAAATAATGGCCTTTGGGAAACAGAGAAGACCTAGAAATTTGAACTGTATGTCACAGTAATAAAACTGGGAATAAAAATATTATCTGGAAGAATCTCCTCCACTCCATGTTCCTAAATCATTTCTACCCATGCCAAGCCCCTGACTAACATTCTCCATTCAGAGCATGTAACCACTAATAAAGCACAGAGAAGTCTCTAGCTTTAGGGAGATTTAGTAAATGAAGGTTTCCACTGTGTACCAGGAGTCACTCCTGGAAAGGGCTCCCTTGAATCTGGTCAGGAAATTGTTCAGCAGGTAGGCCATGGCAGCTTTCAGTGACATCAGCATTAGTCCCTCCCTGAATAATCTCTTGTATCCTGCCTCTCAGATATTCTTTCCTTACGTCTAGGATTTGTATAGTGGCCTCTACTTCAGAGTAAACAGCCTTTGGAAAGGAGAACAAAGATGATGAAGAGATCAGAGACGGGGAAAAGGAACCTGGCCTTCTGTCTTGTTATTAAAAAAAGGAAGAAATACGTGGCCCATGGGAAAGCTCAGTGAGTCCTGTGTAGGAGTTGAGTGGAATCGCTGAAGAGATAGCCTAGACCTGAGCCTTCCACATATGGGAATAAAGAGATTGTAGCCTCTCAGAAGCATCTGGACTTCCCTGGTTTTTATGGTTCCTGGAAGTCAGAGATTTTATATTATTACTTTCTTTATTCCAAAAGACAGGTTTTCATCTTGGCACACTGGTTTTCCTGACAGCTCATGGCTTTTACTCTTTTCGCCTGTTTCCCGTCTTTCTGCTGGCCTCCGGTTTCAGTTCTGTTTTCCCACATAATATAAAATCATGTCCCCTCTCCCCAAACCTCTATCCTTTATCCCTCCTCAGTCCCACCCTCCATCTCCACGTCTGGTTTCTTTCTACTCCCTCCAAATTGGATTGCAATGTTTCCACTTGCACCCTATTCCTTGATGAACTTTTTGAGTTCTGTAGCCCGTGTCTTGAGTATTCTTCACTATTATTGTCTAATTTCCACATATTATTGAGAATATCCAATGACTGTTCTTTTGGGTCTGATTTACCTCACACAAAGTAATATTTTTTTTTAACAAAAAATGGATAATTCCATCCATTTCCCTACAAAGCTAAGGAAGACACTTTAAAAAAATATAAGGGACTTTTCTTACTTACATTTCAAATTTAATTCCACTTCCCGGATTCACGTCCAAAATCCACCATCCACTCACCTCCCACCCCCCTTATGGTTATAGCCCCACATATTCTTCTTACCACCACCCATATTACCCTGCACTGGGTTCCAAACTTGGCATGACCAAAAACTTCCCCTTCCACTAGTGCCCCCAAAAGGCTGTTCTCTGCAACATATAGAGTTGCAGCCCAGGGTCAGACCATGAATATTCTTTCAGTAACGGGTTAGTCTCTAGAATCTCTTTGGTTGTCATTTATGTTCTTATGGAAGTGCAAGCTACTTCACCTCTTTCCGTCCTTCCTCTAACTCTCCCAGTAGGTCCATTTCTACGTTCAGTTGTTTGATGCTAGCATCAACCTCTTTATTGGACACGCTCTGGATATTCCTCTCAGGAGAGATCTATATCTGGTCCCTTTCACTATCCGTGTTTACCTTAACCAATCCTATCTAGTTTTGTTGATATGCATAAATATAGATTAGATATAGATATAGATAAACATACATATGGATATGGATATGGATATGGATATATATATATACACATATATACATATATACATATACATATACATATATACATATATACATATATACATATATACATATATACATATATACATATATACATATATACATATACACATATACACATATACACATATACACATATATACATATATACATATATACATATACACATATACACATATACACATATACACATATACACATATACACATATACACATATACACATATACACATATACACATATACACATATACACATATACACATATACACATATACACATATACACATATATACATATATACATATATACATATACACATATACACATATACACATATACACATATACACATATACACATATACACATATACACATATACACACATACACACATACACACATACACATATACACATATACACATATACACATATACACATATACACATATACACATATATACATATATACATATATACATATACACATATACACATATACACATATATACATATATACATATACACATATACACATATACACATATACACATATACACATATACACATACACAGACACAGACACATACACATACACATACACATACACATACACATACACATATCCATATCCATATCCATATCCATATCCATATCCATATACATATACATATACATATACATATACATATACATATACATATACATATACATATATATATATATATATATATATATATGTACCCATGTGTGCCAGGCTCTGAGTGGCATTTCCTTCAGTTGCTGCTCTAACATTGTTTCCATAATCACTCCTATTTATATTTTTTCCCTTTTTAAGAAGGAGTGGGTGCATCTGCAGTTTGCTGATTCTTCTTCTTGAGCTTTCTGAGGTCTGTAGATTGCATCTTGAGTAATCAAGCTCTTTGGCTAATATATATTTATCAGTGAGTACATACCAAGTGTGTTTTTCTGTGATTGAGTGTCCTCACTCAGGATGATATTTCTAGTTCATTTCATTTGCCCGTGAATTTCATGAAGTCGTTTTTGATAGTTGAGTAGTATTCCATTCTGTAGATGTACCACATTTTTTATCCATTCCTCTCTTGAAGGGCGTCTTGGTTCTTTCCAGAATCTAGCTATTAAAAATATGGCTGCTATCAACACAATGGATCACGTGTCTTTTTTATATGTTGGACCATCTTTGGTTATACGCCCAGGAGTGGTATAGCTGTATCCTTAGGGAGTGTAATTTCCAATTTTCTGAGGAACATGCAGACTGACTTCCTGAGTGGTGGTACCAAGTTTCATTCCCACCAAAAACGGAGGAGTGTTCCTCTTTCTCCACATCCTCTCCAGAACCTTTTGTCGTCTGAGCCCATTCTTACTGGTGTGAGGTGTAATCTCAGTGTGATTTTGATTTGCATTTCCCTGACGACTAAGGATGTCGAACATGACTTTGGGTGCTTTTTGACCCTTTGATAATACTTAGCTGAGAATGTTTACCTTTGTACCCTATTTTTAGTAGGTTTATTTGACTCTTTTGTGTCTACCTTCTTGAGTTCTTTGTACATTTTGGATATTAACCATCTCTCAGATGTAGGGTTGGTAAAGACCTTCCCAGTCTGTTGGTTGCTGTTTGGTTCTAATGACAGTGTCTTTTGCCAGGAATGCGTTTTCTTAAGTAGTGGTGGGTGTTGGGAGGGATTATGGGTGGTATCATCCTTGGCTCATGGTCCTGGGTCCATGGGTCAGAAAGGAGGCTGACAAAGCCATGTGACTCACACTAGTAAGCAGCATCCGATCTATTCTCCCTGCACCAGTTTTTGACTGTAGGTTCCTGCCTTGATTAAACTTCCGTCCTGCTTAAACTCCTGTCCTGACTCCCTTTGGTGATAAGCAATGATGTGGAAGAATAAATCGGATATAACATTTCCTCTACCTAAAAGAGATTTTTTTTGTATAGAAGTTTTCATGTAGAATGTGTTAAAGTTGCTTTTAGAGTTCAAAGCAGCACAATTTTGAGTATAGAACAAAGATTTTTTTTTTAATTTTCATTTTTTTTTTACACTCAAGTGTTTGCACCCCTCCTTGGCAGCCATCCCACACGTCCTCATGTCACTCCTCTCCATCTCCAGATTTTTCTAAGCTCAGGAAATAAGAACAAGGGCAGCCCCTTTCCTACCAATAAGCATGCCTTTCTTGCAAAAGCTGGACTGGTAATCAGTTGAAGATTACTTCCTTGTACGTGTTTCCCCATCAGCTTAATGATATGATTTGTTAAAAAAAAATAGTGAATAGATATGCACTGTGAGAATTCAATGAAGAAGTGGCTAATTGTTTCATATAAACGTTTGTTTTATAATTCTTTTAAGATTTTCATAAGATTGTCTTTTGAGACAATCAATAAAGTAATTGATTCTTTCTTTGTAACTGCATATTGCATACTGCAGTAAGAGAAACTGGCTTGCAAAATTGCCCTGGTTGCTTATACCTTGTTAATCTGTAACAAGTTTCTTAGTTAGAAATGTGTGTGGGTTCTTCACAACAATTCATCGTATTAAATCCAAAATTTATAAGCAGTTGATCATGGTGAGATATTGGGGAGATGCTTTTTCTTACATGTACTCATAATTACGCTAGAAGAAAATACAATATAATTACATTTTCATTTTTATATTACTTCCTTTTGCAGGAATATGTAAGAAATGCTTGAAAATAATAAAGTTAAGAGTTACGCCATTCAACAAATAATAGCATGTACGCAAAGTGGTTGAAGTTTTACTTTATCCATCAAATGTGTAGATGTGTATGCATTTATTAAAAATTGTTACATCTCTTAAAGGTTGTTTCTTCCACCAAATCTGTAAATGAATCTGTACCTGCTTCACATGCTACCAACCCAAAATCTCCTCCCTGAATGACTGAACACATTGTCCTAGCTCATCTTAGACAAACAGGCATACATGCAGATGATTATTGATGTGGTTTGAACAGATATGCGATCTCAAACCCCATACCTGCTCCAATAAGGCTACACCTCCTTATAGTGGCTAAGGACTGCTGAGAAGCATACAATCTCCTCTTTGTGAAGCTTGGCATATATCAAAATCAGAAAAGTAGAGTGACTGAAAGTCATATGTAAAAACGAAATTATTACAAATTGTGTATATGTATGAAAATGATAAGCAAGCTTCATCTTTAAGATTTTTAGTATTTAAAGGGAAAGTTACTTTAGATTGGTTTTATTGGAGGTCTTTCTGAGGAGATTATTAGTTCTTAGTAACAAATGCCCACAAATATGATACTGTGCTATGTTTATTATTTTAAATTAATAATACATGGATTAGGCACATGCTGGAAGAAGTTTCATCCACTATACTCCTGTCTGTTTAAAGATTGGATATACCAAAGATGAAAAGGGTTATCTTCGGTTCCTTATTGAATTTATTTAAATAAATGAATGTTTTAAAAAAGAAATATTAAAGAATATATAACCATAACTGAACAGATTATTGTTTTGTTCTCAGTATAGAGTTATTTCATTAAAGAGTCATGCATATTGTTAGTTTATCTGAGCCATTCATCACATTAAATCATCCAATAACCTTCAGCATGTTCAAGTTATCAACATCTATATTGTAACATGTACCAAATTTCAACTTTATTTTCTTTTCTGCTCTATTACACATTGATGCCATTTTTTCTAGTATTTACCATGGATTTATAAATAAACCTGCTTATGTAATCCACTCAGAGTCACTTGTAAATATTCTTCAACAACTTTCACTCAATATGAAAGTTCAGGTCTTTTACACTTTTTTTTTTACAATTGCATGAAGCACTTCCCTGCATGAGGTCTTCTACAAACTCTTCTTCTTTTCCACAAGTGTTCCTCCTATGCTTACTGTCACATAGACAACTTTCAGTTTTAGGTCTGAGAAGAACCAGCACTTTGTAACAACTTTGTTTTTCTTGTCTAAAATTTCATTGGAACAAACTGTTGGTACATAATTTACTAGGGGAAAAATAGATCATTTTGGTTTTGGGGGTTTAGCTAATTGGGAGAGTGCTTGCCTAGCAAGCTCAAGGCCCTGGGTTCGGTCCCCAGCTCCGAAAAAAATAAAAAGATCATTTTATTATCTCATATAACGAGCATTTAAAAAATGATTGATGTTGAAAATAGTACTGAAAACAGAGAAGGGGATAGTGATCACATTTGTGACAGAGAAATAATAGTTACCTCTACGAGAGCAATGTTAGTAAAGATTAAAAGTGATTCATCATGAATAATTTTCATGATAGCATATGAGGATCTATTAGAGACTTATATAGTGATAGGATTTGAGGTAGAATTCAGAGCAGGGTGTAAATTGACGGTTGATTTGAACAGGGATAAAAAGTATGATGTTATGCATTTAAGGAACAAAGACAATATGATGGAATAATTTGACAGATTGATGTAAATGAGGTTAAGTATTTCATGTTTTTATCTACCTGGGTGGAAGTGTCAAAAAGACATTTTATTTTAAAGATTATGTCTGACATATCTCCCTGAGGTATTAAAATATGAACAAAATTCACATTTAAAATTTTGCTCCATATTAGTAGATATTTTAATCTTTCAGTACTAATTATTTCATAATTGATGATTCTGAGTTTGTGATATTTGTCTACTTATCATCTGTGATCTTTCATCAATGTAACTATGCATGCATGAATGTATGTATGTATCTATATATCCATATATCTTTCTATCTATCACTCTGATCTATCACATATTGAAGTCATTTGATATAGTTTCTACCTCACATAGGTCTAGTAGTATCCTGAAATTATATCACATGCTGGAAAAGCTAATTAGTTATGTCTCATGCTAAAACATATATACAGTCACATAACTAAAGTAAATATTTGTGTTTTTATGAAAAAGATAAAAAATTTGATAGCAAAAAAATTAATGACCCATATTGAATCTATTTTCTGAGCAGTACTTTAAAATGAATCAAAATTAATGAAGCAGCTTTTAAAATTCTTGAGTCCTGATGAATATATGAGAAAAATTTCATAATATTAGAAAATAGAGTGTATTTGTATGTTACATATATATACACAAATTCACATACAAAAAAATATATATATATATATATATATATATATATATATATATATACTCATGTGGCCACATACACATATATACATATACACATATATAAACAAGTATACAAAATATAAACATATGTCCTTATGTACACATACACATATATACAAATATACACATACATACATACATACATACATACATACATACAAACATACATCTATACCTACATACATACATGCTTTTACAAAGCAAAATCCTTGCTTTAAAAGAATTTGCCTAGGCATGACGTATATGGTTTAGCCAAATAAGAGTAAAATGATGTTATTGCTAAATGGCTCTGACTGAGTACTCATTTCTGCTGGTTTAACATGATGATGGTTCTACCAATCTGACTTCTATGTACTTGGGGATTAAAATGATGTCCTTTGCTACTCTAACTCAATCATACACTTTCTCCAAAAATAAGTCATTCCTTATCCCTACAACTAGATGGCATGTGCCTTTAACCACACATAATAGGAGAATTAACAGAAGAGCCTCATGTCTTACAAACATTATTTTATAAACTTGCTTGAAATCATAGTTTTGATAATTATCATTTTGACCAAAGGCACCATCAGGCTTACATATTCACCTTTTTCTAACTAACTGTATTTTATTTAATACAAGGGTAAGAATAAGTTACTGCTTTTGAGGTGGTTTTAAGGTTTGCAGTACCATTACAGATCATAGATTGTAAGTGTTTTTAAACTTTTTATATTGGAAACATGGTCAAAGGATCTACACTGTCTTGATTTTTCTCCTCTCATCACATATTGAATTACCCATTTCATCATTAGCAGCAATAGGTGTAAATGATTGGAATACCCTCTATCCCTCTGAGGAGAAAATGATGCACAGGATTTCTCAGCTACAGTAATATATTTGTAGCAGCAACAAACATTGCCAACATCTTATATTGTTCCAATTGAAATCTGGCTATGCAGACTTAGAGAAACAAATAAAGCAGCAGCAACAATGTTTGTGGATCTTGAGTCTCTGCTGATCTTCAATTCCCTGAGAGAACCACAGCATAGAACTTCTCTCTGTCCAGGTTACTGACAGAAGCCTGGCTGTCCTACTAGGTTGTGCCACTGCTGCTGTTTCCTGTTTGTTATGACAACTCTACAGAACTGAACTAATAGTGTATTCATGAAATGTTGCTAATGGAACAAGCTACGTATTCCAACTTGAGAACAAAAATTTTGCTTTCCAGAAAACACAGATGGGAGTTGCTCCAATGAACTTTTCTAAACAGGGCCACCACCCACAATCCACAATACCCCCCATCCTTTCTTTTACCTCTGGTTGCTGGAGGGCTACAGGGATGTTAAGCTTTTAAGCGTCGTCAGCAAATATTGATATTTGGAAAAAATTAAGTTTATCTTGAAGAATTATGAGCTGTGGGCTATCCTTGGGGTGTAATATCACTCAGGCATTTGACGTATGCTACATGGAAGGAACCTGAGGATGCTAAGTTAACAGCAAAATGACGGATATTTTCTGGTGCTGCATATATCAATGAATATAAAGTTTTTTATCAACAGTGGTAAGAAGCAGGAGGTTTGGCGTCTGGGAGGAGAGAGAAGGAAGATGGTTACTATGTGTAAAATGCATGGCATCTCAGCTCCATAAATTCAAAGAGATCTGGGTCAGAGAGGGAGTGACAGGCACACACCAGAGATTCTGAGCACTATACCAAAAGTGGTAAAATGCTAAGTTTTTTGCTGTATATATTTTGATACCAAACCAAACCAAACCAAACAAAACAAAACAAAACAAAAAAAAAAAAAAAGAAATAAAGAACCATGATTGTGTATAAGATCTGCTGGAAGTAATTTGTCTGAGGCTCTCAATATTCAACACTAAATAAATAATCTAAAATAAATGATGACCCACTCACTCATGGAGCTGGCCACCGAGTAATATTGGCAATAGTCTTTTGAAACAGCACTGAAACCCATAGCAAGTGTTCACTGCACAATATGTGGAAAATATTTGCATGTTTTTTTTTCAGTGTGAATCAAGCTCTGGTTGCATGTGTTCATGCATTTGTGTGAACATTCAGCTTCCTGAGGTTCAGGCTCACTGACCATTGTTTTCCTGCTGCAAGGACAGCACTGTCAGCATTGAATCATAATAAGCTGTTGTCCAGTGAATGAAGGAAGTGAGGGACTAAATACCAATCAAAGAGTACACATGGAGGCATCCATGACTTCAGCCTCATATGTAGAAGAGGATGTCATTTTCCGGCATCAATAGGAGGAAAGGCCTGGGTCCTCAGAAGTCTGGTTTCCCTAGTGTAGGGGAAGGCCAGAGTGTTGAGGTGTGAGTGGACAGGCAGGATTGGCAGCAAACTCACAGAAGCATGGGGAGGGTGGATGGGAAAGAGAGGAACCAGGAAGGCTATAACATTTGAAATGTAAATACATAAAATATCCAATTAAAAAAGAAGGACATGAGTGAGAAAGGAACAGGAGGCTAACCTCAAAGAAATGAGAGCTTCTAGATGATGGCTTAAGTTAAAAGATTCAAGAATCTTCATTATGTGTGTAAGACAAGGGTCAGCAGACTATAGCATTTCATGTTTTTTAAGGAAAGTAATTGAAATAATAGTTCCATTTTCTTATATGAACACACAAACTCATTGGAAAGAAAAATAGACAGTTGGTATTATTGGTTTTATTGGTTAAGAAGAATTGGCATATCTTCCAACATAGCTTAAACCACTATCAGAAAGATTTTTATGGGATAAGACAGCAATAGAGAGTATTGGGTCAGTGTTGGGATACATGTATCTTCCATGTATTTTCAGTCACATACAAACAGCTTTTTAAACTGTGAAAATATAAAATTATTAATTGATTGAATGAAATCATATTATTTTAATTCCTTACATGAAGCAGTACTGTTTCTGTATAAGACTTTCACAATTAGAATAATATTACGAATTGAAATCATTTAAAAAAATTTTAAAAGTGCTGTGGTATAGTGATGGAATACAGCATCTAAAGTCTTACTGTCTGAGATGGAATACTGGCTCTCCATTATCTAATCATAAATCAAATAAGAATGTAAAGAGACAAGTGCCTCTGAGAAAACACTCACTATAAAATATAAAATGCCTTATACATTCAAAAGAATACTATAAATATTTTAGATCTTCTAAAAGGACATAAGGATGATCGTTTTAGACTGGGTTCATATTGCCATACAATATATTGTATTTAAATTTCAAAGCTCACACGTGTGAAGTTTTGTTGGTCAGAACTGTTTTCAAGCTATAAAGCTTTAATTTTCTACCTGACTTACTGCTTTAATTCTAATTGATTGATTTTTATTGCAACATTCTATGTTGCCAAATTTTTGTCTGCTCTGTGATAGCAACAACCATTTGTGTGCAGGTTTATTTGTCAAACATGTAGAACCAGAATAAATCTGTTGTGCCATGGTGAATGGAATTACAATAGGTAAAGTTTATATGATATATTTTGATATTAAGTACATGCATAAAGAAACTCTGTAGTACATATATTTTTGCAAAATTGATTGTAAATATTTTGAGATAAAAATGTAAGAGCATGTTATTTGAGAAAATGAGAAATCCCCATTGGCAAAATGCAAAAAAAAATTAAGATACTCATTCTGAATTGCAAGGGAATGCAAAATCACAATTAACAAGAGTAATTTGATGGGATGGCTATTGTGTATGTAGTATTTCTATGTCACAAAATTTTACCCTTATATTAGTACTCATTTGTACATTAAAAAACAAAATAACCAAACTGAATTTTTTTCTTGTACGACAGTTTAAAAAGAACCCAAATGCTATCCTTTGAAATTCTTTTAAAACTTATTTTCCATTAGATAAATATCTCCTTTAATTAGAGTAGAATGCCTTTTTTCTATAAAACTTTTGCTAACTTGAGACATGCAAAAATGAATTTTCCTTTCTTTTTCCAAAAGCCAATACCAGCGTACATGAAGAAGTCCATAAGTAGTGAGAAAGATTATTCCTGAAGTTCTTCAATAATCGTTTCCTTTTGTAAGTGAAATTTTTCCAAGTGTGTGAAAATTAATCTAACTATTGTCATTTCCATCAGTAGATGTAGAAAAAACAATGATATAAAAAATGGAATTCACTGCTACAGTAAACTCATTAAAGGTAAACCATTCCTGCAAGCTACAGAAACTTTTCCAAGCAATTCCAATTGAAATTCTTACACAAATTCTTTTTATAATATATGTAGTAAACAAAACACTCCCATACAAACAGTAATATCTTTGGACTTAAGTTCAAATTAAATTCAAACTTTCTCTCTATATAGAGTCTTATTCATTAATCTATTATTACTTTGGAATGAATAAAAGATAATATGGATTGTGTTGGGTAGCAGGCAGCAATCAGAAGGCTCAACCTCTTTGTGGTAATCTAATAGATATGAATTTCATTTCTCCATGAATGTTTCAGCAAGATTCTTCCCTTTTAATAATCCCAGTCTTTTGATTTGTTTCCAGATATCACGGATCCCATAATGGTTGGACTAAAAAGGGTTCACTATGTCATGATAGTAAACTTAGTCTTAGAAATTCCCTGTTAGTTGCTACCTCTTGAATAAGGACGTTTGAATCAGATCATGCAACTTGAATCCACAGAGATGTCATCCCTGCCAAAATCATTGCAGAAAATGGAATTTGAAAACAGAAATTTTGAGTACACATTCAGCAATATTTATAAAGTCCCATATCGAGGAATGTACAATAAGAAAGTAAAATACAGTATTCATTCAATTGAAGGTCTGTTGGGAAAAACTTGCCATTGGGAAACAGAGAAAACCTACAAAATTGAACTGTATTTCATGAAAAGTACCTGGGAATAAAAAATTATTATTCAGAAGAATCTCCTCTGCTCCATGTTACAAGATCTTTTCTATCCATTCCAAGCCCTTGAATAACATATTCTTTAGAGAGATGGAGTACATAAAGGTTTCCACTGAATCTCAGGAGACATACCAGGAAAGGGCACCCTCAAATCTAGTCAATGTAAGGAAAGCTGTTTAGTCAGTAGGGCCTGGCAGTTCTCAATGACATCATGATGAGGATCTGCCTGAAAAATCTCTTGCAAGCTGGAGAGCTTTATCTTCTTCTGTGATGTCACAAGTTTTGTCATGATTGCATCTGCCTCTCAGGTATTCCTTCAGAACCTCTAAGGTTTAGTAATTGTCATCTAATTCAGTGTAAACAGCTATTAGGGAGTGAAAACAAAGAGGATGAAGAGATCAGAAATGGGGAGAAGGAAGATGCCTTTCTGTCTTGGTCTAAAAAAAGGAAGAAAGATGTGTGCTTGGGAAAGCTCAGTGACTCCTTGGCAAGGGTTGAGTGCTATTGCTGAACAGAAAACATTGATCTTAGCCTTCCACATATGGGATTCAGGAGCTGGGGTCCTCTCAGATGCATCTGGATATCTCTGTTCTTATGGTTCCTGGAAAGCATAGAGTTTATATCATTCATTTCTTTATTCCAAAAGGAACGTGTTGGGAATGGCACAGTTTTTCCGTGAGAGCTCATGGCCTTCATTCTTTTTGTCCAAATGAAAAAGGTCCCACAGAAGAATGGAAAGGCAAGTATTGTGTCCTCAGCTCAGAGTAAACTCCTCCATGCTTTCTATTCCAAAAGTGCAGTTTCTATCTGACTCTGATATTTGGGAGAGAGAAGTGCTTCTAGTTGAGACTTCATCATCTCTGTCTTTCCACTAGTATTACTCTGAATAACACTTTAGATTTCTGAGTCAATAGGCATGATTAGGTGACAGTATTCTTATCATTTATATCATTCTTTTATTTACTTTTTGGGAAATTTTAGTGGTTTCTTAAACTGGATATTTCGATATTTACATGTAAAATAATATTTTCTTTCTCATTTTCCTTCACATAACATCCCTACATATTCACTATCCCTTCTTTAACCACACTTTCTGTCCCTTGAAAATCCCATGAACTAGAAGATAATCCTAGGTTGTATCAAGGCCTTCTCCTTCCATTGGTGCCCATCAATGCCATTCTCTGCCACATATTCATTTAGGGCTATTGGTCTGTCCATGTAAAGTCTTTGAATATTGTACTAGTACCAGGAAGCTCTGGTTCATTGGCAAAGTTGTTCTTATGGTGTTGAAAGCAACTTCAACTCTTGCAATCCTTTCTCAAAATCTACCAACAAGAGGGCAGTTTTCAGTTCACTGCTTTGCAACTAGCATTCACTTCTGTATTTGACATGCTCTAGCTGTGTCCCTCAGGATCTATCTACATCCGGTTTCTTGGTGGCAAATATATATATATATATATAAATGTATTTTTGGTGACTCCTACAGTATGAAGTTAGGTGGAATTTTAACATGGATTATGCACAACTAGGTGAAGAAGGTAGAATCCACAAAGGCATTGCAAGATAGACTCTCTCCTGTTCTTATGAACATATTGAAGTTGAGGTTTCACTGGTCCAGAAGCCATTCTTCTTTCTGCCCATCCTCCTCTATCTTATGTTTGGTCTTAAGAAAGGATCATGGTAAAACATCCTAAACCCTTAAATATGACCGTGAGACACTGGAATGTAGATATTGCAGATGATATCAAAAGCAACTAAAGAAGAGAATTCTATGCTCCATGTGGTCCTTTGCTTTACTGATATCTGGAAATTTTGGATAGAATAGGATTTCAAAGTTTATCATTTCATGTCGGTACACCATATTTACACTGTTATACTCAGTCTGTAGCTGTGCGCCTTTGTTGAGAAATCATTGCAAAAAAATGGAAGTGGAAATGCGAATTTTTGAGTACACATTCAGCAACATTTATAAAATCACCTATCAAGGAATATACAATAAGAAGTGAAATACAATATTCATTCAACTAAGGGTCTGTAGAGAAAATACTGACCTTTGGAGGACAGAGATATCATAGAAATTGAACTTTATTTCATAGTAATTAACCTGGGGACAAAATATTATCTAGGAGAATCTCTAATATCCCATGTTCCTAAATCTTTTCTATCCATGCCAAGTCCCTGACCAAATTTCACCATTCAGAGCATGTAACCAATAATGAAGCAAAGAACAGTTTGCAGCTTTAGAGAGATGGAGTTCCTAAAGGTTTCCAATGTGTCACAGGAGACATACCAGGAAATGTCACCCTTGTATCTGGTCCATGTAAGGAAAGCTGTTCAGCATTTAGTCTATGGATGGTGTCAGTGACATCATCATTACGCCCTCCTTGAATACTCTATTTTAACCTGGAGATCCCTAGCTTTTTCTGCGATGTCCCAAGTGTTGTTGTGAATGAAACTCCCTTTCAGATATTACTTCAGGACCTCTAGCGTTTACAAATAATCCTGTAATTCAGAGTAAACAGCCATTTGAGAGGGATAACGAAGAACATGAAAAGATAAGAGAAGGGGAGAAGGAAGTTGGTCTTCTGTCTTGGTCTAAAAAAAAAAGGAAGAAATACATGGTCCTTGGGAAAACTCAGTGAGACCTTGGTATAGATTGAATGGGAATGCGGAAGAGATAGCCTTGACCTGAGTCTTCCACATCAAGAGCTGCGAGCCTCTCAGAAGCATCTAGACTTCTCAGTTCTTATGGCTTCTGGAAGTCAGAGATTTTATATCATTCATTTCTTTATTCCAAAAGCCAAGTGTTTGGAAGATAACAGATGTTTTCTTGAGAGCTCATGGCATTCATTCATTCTGTCAATTATAAAAAAGTCCTAAGTAAGAAGGGGAAGACAAGTATTGTGTCCTCTGGTCAGTGTAAACTTCTCTATGCTTCGGATGCCAATAGTGCAGTTTGTTTCTTATACTAATGTCTGGGAGAAAGAAGTGCTTCTAGTTGAGATTTCAACATCTCAGTCTTTCCACTACTATTTACACTGACTAACATTTTAGATTTCTCAGTCAATTGGTGAGATAAGCTTGCAGTTTTCCTTTCTTTTATTTCTTTAATTTTTAATTTTTTTTAGCAAAACTCTCAAATCTCATCCTGGGTGACGATGTAGATTAGACCCATTAGATGAAATGAAGAATTAAAAAAAATCTCCTCATGATGAAAGTGGTAAGGAAATTACATTGATGTATCATAAATGCAGTGCCAAGAGCAATATTCAGTCTAGTCTGGGGAGATGCTGCCTTCATCAGAGACCACAGACCTTTAGTGGAGTATGATTCAGTACTAAACTGGGAAGGGAAAATTATGGTTGATATTGTTCTAGTAGATCTCACAACATTAAAAAGTGTTTCTTCCAGATAAATGAATGATTACTGTAAAGCAACTCCCAGAATGAACTTATGAGACCCACCATTAGCCTGTGAAATAATGTGTTAAAGAAGAAATCTGTGTCTCTCCAGGGACAAACTGTTGCTTTCAAACCAACAGTAAAGTGTCCATTCTATGAATGATACGTAGATATATACACATTATAGCAGGAAGGATACAGAGTTTCTTCAGGTCCATGAATGAGGTATTCAGCAGTTGACCTGACTCAGCAATAAAGGTAATTTTTGCCAACTCTTGAGACCTGAGCTCCTTCACTAGGAGCCCCATGATTGAAGGAAAGACCAAACTTCAGACTTTTCTCAGATTTTATTTAGTTCAGGTTTCATGGTCTTGGTCCTCAGAAGGAAAGACATCTTGTTTTCCAATTCTTGTTTATCCTATAATCCTTCTCTCTGATGCACTCATGCAAATAAATTACTGTGCATTTCATTGATAGGTTATTATTGCTATTTTAATTCTCTTGCCAAGAACTATAGAAAATAAGAATGACTGTATCAAAGAATCATATGAAAATCAGATTAAAGGAATGTGGCCATTGGAAATTTGTAACTGAGCTGAAAATCTTACTAGAGACAAACTGCTGTAGAAGGTCTTCTATAGATACCTGGTGTAGTAGTTGTTGTTCCCCAACAGATACTAAAGGATGAATATCTCTCTACAGAGGAATCAGACTAGTCACAATGATCACAGACTATGGACCACATAATTTAACAATGGCTGACTATTTGTAAAGTCCTAGAATGTTTCATTAGTTTATTAGTCCAATAGGCTAGATGTCTCATCTGGTCATTGGTATATGGATAAATCTTCAGTATGTAGGTTCTAATGTCTGTGAGGGTTTGGTAGCAATGTGACTGCAAGCAGGAAAGGTAAACGCTTCTTTCTTCCATGTTTTCTATGGGGATTCAAATAGAATGCATGGTTAAGAATACATAGGGATTGCCATTCTCAAACAGACCAGTATCTTCAACTCAACATTCTTTTCTGGGAAGATGCACCCTGTCAGCATGGCTCATGTGTATGTGAACTGGAAGATCTTGTGTGGGAAGGCAGTCCTGTTCATCAATCCCAATTGCCCCTATTACAGAAATATCCAAGACTTCCTCAATCAACTCCTTTGCAAACATGGTCTTCTGAGATTTGAAGACATTACATCTACTAACAACACCAATGGGATTCGAGATTACTTACAAAAGCTCACTGGAGTGAGAATAGTTCCTTGGGTCTTTATATGTAGAGAAAGAATGCATAGGCAGACACAGTGATCTAATCTACCTGCAACAGAATGGGGAGCTGATGATGTGCCTGAAGCAGATTGGAGCTCTGCACTTATAAAAGGGGTGGCAGTAAAAGCCCATGCTGACAGGAGACATTCAGCCATCCTGAAGCCAGGCAGAGAGTTGATGTGCGTCACAGAAGATGTCAGCATTTTCTTATGATTGACATTTTCAACAAATTGGCTTTTATTCTATTACTCAGTGCAAAAATCGGTTGCTGTTTGCCTCAAAAATTGTGGTAGGGAAATTTAAGGGGCAACAGAGGTTTGATTATTCAGTCTTCATGTGCTGACATGTCTCTACCTCTAAGTCTATGTTCCACAATCCAATGCATTTAAATCTACAGAGAATCAGTTACTGTTTCTCTACCATGCTGATCTGCTGAAGTCATTTTACAGAAGTCCACTTCCTAGTAATTATTAAAGGAATGAATATTGTGAAGTTGTTTATGATCTACACACAGGCCTTTCACACCCAAAGCATGTACCATCCCACTTCTGCATTTGCAGCTCTCAGCCATCCTACAACCCACAGAAGTCCACAATTGTATGAGGATGCTGTTTGAAAAACAGATGAATAGATTTATTATAGTTGTTCTTCACTGTACCCATATTAACACAGACGGCAGAGCATATGATGCATTCAGCTCTGTTTGTAGTGTTTAATTGCCCATAAAGTCCCAAAAAGTTGTGAGTTGATTCTGTCAGAGGACCAGCAAAGTCAAATATGAAATGCAAAATTTCAGAGCTCTCCTTCCAGGACTGTTTGTGAAAGAAGTTGTTTGCAAAACACTGTCCTAATAAATTTATTCCATTCTCACTTTGATATTTTGCTTTGATGTCTTGAAGTGACGTTTATTATTGATATTCAGGTCCCCTCGATGGTCTCCAGTGAGAAGGATACATTCCTCAAATGAATGTATCTGCAGATGCCTGAAAAAATATATATAACAATTAGATGTTGATAAAGTTCTAGGTTAAACATGCAACATCCTACTCCAAAGATCCATATAAGAAGTACATTTGACCTTGCCCTTATGCAGAAATTCGACACATATTCCCTTTGTCGTTGGAGTTTAATTAATCTCAGATGAATAGTTGACAACCAAGAATAGCCTTTAGAATCATTTTACCCTCTTCACTAATAGTTTTGAGCAAATGGAACACTAAAAGATCACAAAAAAAGAAATGGTTATAATCAAAAGATACATGTGGTTCAGCTCTAACTCTCATGGTCTAGGTGACTTTGGACACGCTCATTATAGTCATGGATTGCTCTCATAAGACTCTGCAGGAGGTTGTTCCTACTGCCTCCCTTTAAGCTCCAGGAAGACCAAGCCACCAGAGCTGATCAAGTTCCCTTAGAATGCACTTGAAAGCCAAATACGCTGAGGAACTTTTGATGTGTTTTAGCTCTATTTTCAGTTTTTTTTAAGCCTCTACCAAACAGCAGGCTACCCTTTTTACTCCCTACTCAACACCTCTAAATCTGCCCTAGCTCAGTTGCTCAGTTGACATTAGTCATTGCTCACCACCCCAAGTATGCTCTCATCTTACTGTGTTTCTAACATCCTGCCTGCTACACCAATTGCCACTCCATACTAGGTCTCACATGACTGGTAGCTCTTACTCCGTCTGAAGTACTAAATCCTTTCTCCACCCTTGTGTCTACTAACCTGACTGCAGGAATACTAGATATCCACACAACTGCTTGGCCAAGAGCTTCTTTATTGAACTATAGAGAATCAATTTGGGAACAGGACCTTCAGTGTTCGCAGGAAGATTCCCGATCTAAGAATCAAAACGAGACCATACAAGACTCAATCCATGTCTCTGGTTATGGAAGGGAGATAGAGCAGTTAGAATTTCAGAGTCGAAATTCAAATAATTATAATATATATGTAGTATTAATTATGCCAGTATAAAAGGATCCAAGAAATTGGAAATGGGTAACATTAAAGGCAAAAGAAAAAACAAAACAAAACAAAACATAACAAAACAAAAAAAAAAAAACATACTATAACCAACAATGTGGACCTGTCAGAAAGGTTGGGCTTTTTCCGGCCATCTGAATTTGTACTTGAAATTCTTCCGACCAATTATTGATCTCTGCATGTAGAAAAGAATAAAAAGAAAAAGAAAACAAAATAAAATAAAAAATCAACAAAATGTAACAATAAGCAAAAGCAAAAGCAAATCAACCCCATTTCTAAAAAAAGAAGATCGAGTAAAGATTGTTTGAGGTTCTCATCTTCAACTACAACTACAAGCCAGCAATAGCTTTCAATGCAAAAATTATTCATTATTTTATTTGAATCTTCTCTGTTTGTCAAAGAAACAAGGTTTATACGATGCAAAAACAGAAAACAGAAACAAATCATACTGTACAGCTCACCACTCATATTACTATGGTGACTGTGGTCAATGCGGAGAATACGTGTTTGACAACGGGTCTTGTGGTTTTCTATATGCTGGCAATATCTATGACTCTGATATGAGTTAGAGTCATCACAAAATCATCACTAAATGAACTGCTCCTTTTCTTTGGAGCACAAGATGTGGCAAACACTTGACTGACTATGATTTGTAATTTGGACCTAGCATCTGTAGTAAAGCTAAGGCATCTGATGGAAAATCCTCCACCAAAACACTGGATCGTCAATGTTGTTGCCAACCAAAAACCATGTCCTGAGTCTACCCTGCAATCTCCAGAAGAGGTTTCAAAATGTCAAACTTCACAATATTTTATTTGTGGCTTTGTCTTGTTGTCATTTTTTATTTTAAATAAAGTGTGATTTCTGGCATAATCCGTCTAATTTTTCCTCATATAGAACTTCACTTTTGACCTCAAATTCCATTCATGAAGGGGTACTCTTATCTTTTGTTGGCTAAGTTTTCTATTTTCCTTTTATGGCTTGCTGTGATTGCTTATTGTGGCTGTCTAAATGATGCATTATTGAGCAACTGACTCCATCAGATTGGCTTGTCGGCATCAGTATTTTGCATTTTCTTGATGGCTAGATGATGTATGGATACATTGCCCACTGTGGATGGTACCAACATTAGTAAGCTGAGGAGGTTATAGAGAAAAGGTAGCTGAGCAGATTAGTAAGCAGAGTTCCTCTTAATTTTCATGCTGCTTCCGTGTGTCCTTTTCTTGTATTCCATTATGAACTGTAACTTGTGAGGTGAAAAAAAACCTTCAATTTCCCACCTTGGCATTTTTATGATTACTATAAATTAGTAGTACTAACAGGAACATTTGGCATTTTCTGGAGATCTGATCTGATAGTCTAGACTCCTGTTGCTATGTAACCTCACCTTTTAAATCAATAAATAAATCCTGGACGCTCCAATCCTTTGAAATATTCACTCTGACAACAACATCACACTGTGTATGTAACCCTTACATTTTTTTAATCTCATGATATTTTTCCTCCCTCTTTGTTTCTCTTTAAAATTATCTCCCTAGACATGTTAGCACTTAACACTTTAAAGTTGTCCTCTGTCCTATAGTAGAATAATTATAGTCAAATTCTTGAGTTTCATATAAGTGGGTGATTTATTGTAGTAAAATTTTCTAATCAATATTTATTGCATTAGCTTTATTAATTAATTAACAATTGACATTACTATATTATCTACTTATACTTAAAACTATAAAAGCTTTGATTGATTCAAGTCTTTAAGGTCCTTCAGAACATCAGCTGGAACATTTCCATATATATTCTGGATGGATCATCATTACTTCATATGTCTTCTAACTAATACTATGCTTTATAACTTTGCTAATCCAGGGTATTTTGTTATGTATTTTAAGAGTCTTTCAAGTGGAATATTTCCCTGATTTTTCTCCCATTGCTTAAAATTGGAAAACAGTAAAGATAGTGTGTTCTGAGTATTCACTTTGAATTCTACTTTTTATGAATGTATTTTCAACTTTAAGAAACTTAATCTTTTAGAGAACAATTGTCTCTATTCAGGATCACTTCTATCTAATTCATAGTGGTCTTTGCATTTTAGATATTTTTATCCACAATATTTAATTTTATATTTTCAGATTATTGTGAGGAGAATTTTACCCATATTTTCTCACAGTATGGTTTGTATTGGCAAAAAGTAAAGCTAAGGAATTTTGTGTGTTCGTATGATGTTCTGCTTTTATGACCCTATTTCTCAGTCTTAAGAGACTGATACATTTTTAGAGTTTTTAAAATGGTATCACAACATCTGCAAATGAGAACATTTTGATTTCTTCGTTTTTCATTTGTATTCCCTGGATCTTCTTCAGTTGTCATATTGTTCTAACTAAAATTACAAATACTATAATACATAGGTATGAAACCAGTGTATATGCTTGTCTTCTCCTGCTTGTAGTGGAACGGCATTTGATTTTTCTGTCTTTAGCAAGATGATTTTGGTAGGCTTCTTGTACCTTGCCTTTATTATGTTGAACTATATCCTCCATACCTACAGCTTCCCCAGGACTAATCAAACTTGTATGTCTGGGATTTGAAGAAAGCTTATCTGGTTGAAGATTATTTTTAATGTTGACTTGAATCTGTTTACAAGTATTTTATTGAGAATATGTGTGTATAGGTGTAAATTAGTGTGTAATACTCTCTCTTCCTCTCTTTGTGTCAGTCGTCTGTAACTTTTTCTCCCTCTTCATTACCTTCCCTTTTGCCTCATTGTCCCATTGTCTCACTCTCTCTCCTTATATTCTTTGTCATTGTTAGATAAAACCAGATTCAAAAATATAATTTTAATGTATTCAATCCTTTTCTCTACTTTATGAAAAAGTCTTAGACACTTTAAATGCTATTTAAATGTATATTCATTTCTTTTCAACTGAATACATGTGGTCCTATGATATTTGAGGTGGGAGAAATTAAATACCGATTCTATGTAATTGTTTAGTATAGAGCTGCTTAAATTATAAAAAATGAGCTGATTTAATATTGATAAATCGAATACATCTAGTATTTACTGTCACTTCCAACCCCGACCAGCAGGAAAGGAGTGACACCCCACATTCTTCTCAAAGCAGTATATTCAGGAACCCTTTTGTCTGCAAGCAGGAACAATGTCTCCATCCAGCCCCGAGCCCAGTCCCTTATATCCTCCCTCAACCACCTCAACCGTCCAGTCTGCGTGACCTCCATTCATAGGTCCACGTCACATGGCCTGATCTATCGTCATGGTGCGCCTGCGCAGCTCTCACGATTGGGCGTGGCTTAATTGCAGGTGCTAGTCTTGAGACTCTGCAGCAGTCCCGGGCTCCATCTTGGGATTGCCGCTACATCCGCTCCCCACAGTAAATCACTAATGCTTTAAAATATATTCTAGATTTTGGACTGTAAATCTAAATAATCTGTATTTTCTCCATGTTTCCTATATTGTCTTTCATTTCATTAATTCAAACCTTTCATTACCTAACAAGGCCAGAGGTTATGACAATCTTGTTAATACTTTCCAGGAGTGACCTCTTCCTTTCATTCATTATATCGTTGTCTACATTTTATTGATTTCAGCCATAATGAGTTGGATATGCATGTTATACCCCAAGGCTAAAAAGCCATCCTGAAACAAGGTGCTAAGAGACTGTAGGTGCCCAAATTGTGGGTGGGATCAGACATAAAGAGCGTCGTCTGGATACAAGAAGTGCTACTCTCATGTGACATAGCAGCTGTGGTTTCCTGCACAGCTTCAAGCCAGTCACAGTCCAGAATGCAGTATAAATGCCTGAAAGCTGTTCCTCCTAACTGACACACTGTGGACAGTTAGTGTCTTTTGTTGGAGGATTGAAAAATTTTTTGTAAGGGATTATCATGGGATTATTAAACAGTATTTTAATGTAGAAGTTACAGAAAAGTAGGATTCAAAGAAATAGAGTGATGTTGACAAAATAAATGGGTAAATTGTCCTCAAAATACTTTGGTGGAAATTCTCAAAAAATTAAACAATTAAAGTATATTCTACAATTTTATGTACATAGAGTATGTTTTCTGATATAGGGATGTTTCATAAAGTGACCTTAATGAATTTTCTTAGCTACAACAGATCTGCCAATTCTGTGAGTTTAATGGGAGCACATTTTATGATTTGACCTTAGCATATTTAAATTAAAGTGGCTATTTTCAAAAATACTAAGCATTGGTTACATGTACACGTTGAGCAATGAGCTTCTATAAACCAAAATAAAAAACTAAAGAACTATATATCAAGGAAATTGAATTAAATTGGGCTACATATCTAAACAAAAAATTCACAATTGAAGAACTGAAATCAATAAGAATCTAATGGCAAATATGTATCATCCATATACATTATGGAAATGCAAAACAAAATTATTCTGAGATTTTTTTCATCATTTCAGAAAACCTTGGTTAATAACACATGAGCCAACTTATCTTTACTGTATTATCGAGAGAGGGGAGCATTCCTATTCTCCTGGTGGGAAGGCAAAATTCTATAACAAATTTTGAAATCAATATGATGTTTCTTCAGGAATATGGAAATGGATACGCCTAGTGATATAACTCGAGGGTATAAATCCAAATGTTGATTCATCCTATATAGAGACCCTTCATAATGTGGAAATATTCAAGTACTTCCTTAACAAATGAAGACATAAAGATAACGGATGCTTTTACTGATCGGAATAAGGAAAGCATGGAATTTTCAGGACAGGAATGGATCTTGTAAAAGTCATCATAGATGAGGTAATCCAGATCAAAAAGAAAAATGGGATACAAATTCGCTATAATCTGAATGTTAATTCTCCAAACTGTGTATGTGTATGAACAGTTTAGTGTAAGTGTCAAGGGACATGGTCCAGACTGTCTCCATTTTGGGAAGTACAAATGTACTTATGGATTGCTGAGGGACACAGTCAGGAACAGGAATGTCGAATGTGAAGAAACAGAGGGTGACAATGGAGGGAATATAGACAAGTACAGCAAAGACTGAGAGACATTTGAGGCATGGAATGGAAACCTAATGGGACAGAAATACAAAATATGTTTGTTTGTTTTTTAATTTAACATCAAGGTAACTAAAGATTTATAGCTATAAGGACAAAAGATAAAACTTTAATTTTGTTTATCTTTGTGAAATGTCAATACTAAGTAATTTATGAAAATTACGGATTTCAACTTTCAGTAAACCTGAAACAGTACAGATAATGAATATATAATCCTTAAGGAGAACAGATGTGAACATCTCTATTGTAAACATAAATATCTTATAAACACTATGTGTGTAAAATAATCTCTTCTTTTTTTATATATTTTGAATGTCATTGCTCAAACTGGTATTTTTCTTGAATCCCCATTCTGGTCCTTTGCGTTTCTAATATGGTGCTCCCCCATCTCCTTGCCACTTCACTTTAGCCCTCCAACATCCCCCTTCTCTGGGATATGATGTCTCCACAGGACCAATTGACTCCCTTCCCAGATATGGCAAATGAGGCAGTTGTCTTCTCCATATGCTCTACGACCTATGTAGCAGAACCCTTTGACTGACCCAAGTATATTCTATTTGGTAATAAATTTCCTGAGCCTCGAAAGTGTAAACTTAGTGATCCTGTTGTTATTCATTTTAGGCTCAATCCCCTTCAGATCCTTCAGGCATTCCCCTAACTCTTCTTTTCTGGCTCTCAGGTTCTGTCAAATGGTCAGGTGATGGCAGAGCCCCTCAGAGGACAGACCTATTACGATCTTAACTGCAAGCACATCTTGAAATCAGGAATAGGGCCAGGATTTACAGTCTGTGGATGAAATTGTTCTTATGGTGGGGTGGTCTCTAAAGGGCCTTTCCTTCAGTCTTTGCTCTGTTTTTGTGTTTGCGTTTTTTGAGGCCTTGGATATTTATAGGATAAAGATTTTGAACTGTGTGTGCAGCACCATTCCTTCACTGGGGGGGCATGCCTAGCTACAGGAGGCAGTCTCTAGTGGTTCTATCACTTTGCTGCTTGGTATTTCAACTACCATCATCCCATTAGGTTTATCGGAACCTCTTGCATCCCTGGCACCTGGGACTTTCCTGGGGATACCCAAGTTCACCACCCAACACTGATGCTTATTGTCATTTATTCCACTTTTCCGCTGGAATCCTCTCATGTCTCTTTTCATTGTTGCAACTAACCTCACTTTGTTCATCATTCTCTACCCGCCATCCCTCTGCCTTTCATGATTATTTTGTTCTCCCTTCTAAGTTGGTTGCAAGCATCAGCAATTTGACCTTCTAACATGTTACCCTTCATATGATAAATGCTCTGTATAGTAGGCCTTCTGAGATATGGGGTTAAAATCGATTTGTCACTAAGTTCATCCCATGTTATTTCCTTTTTGATCTCTGTTACTTCACTAATTTCCAGCTACATCCCTTTGCCTACAAAGTTCTTGGTGTCCTCATTTTTAATACCGGAGTAGTGTTCCTTTGTTTAAAAAAAGCACATTTGTTTTCTCTATTTATTCCTCAGTGGAGTTGAGGTAAATCACGCTTGTTTCCAGCCTTCGACTATTTTAAGTAAGGCTGCTGTCAACCTGTTCAACCACATGTCCTTGTTGTATGTGGATCAAGTTTGTGTATATGTGTTGAAGTGAGTGGTAAAGCTGGGTCTTCAGGTAAAGCTATTTACAATTTTCTCTGAACCTCCACATTGATATCCAAGTGGAGTAGTGTTCCACTTTGTCTACATCGTAGCCTACTCTGCTACTGCATCTGTTTTTTTATCTTAGTCATTCTGATTTGTGTAATATAGAATCTCTGGCTCATTTTGATTTGCCTTTTTCTGAGAACTATGGATGCTGAACATTTCTTGATGTCTTTCTCAGCTATTGAGATACCTCAGTTGAGAATTCTTGATTTGGCTCTCTAACCAATTATAAAAGTTTTGATATTTGGTTGTCTGGGACAGTAAGGAAGGGGATAACAATATGTAGGGGACAACCACAATAAAAGGTGAGGGGAAGAGGTTAGGTGTGTGGACAGGAAAGATAAAAACAATTGAAATGCAAATAAATACCCAATTTAATAAAAATGGAAAAAGTAATCTTCCTCTTCTACAATCTTACTGTTAAGTAAATATAGCTTTTGTGATTTTAAAAAAATTATTTCCTATGGAAATTAAAATTGTATATGCACAGGGAAGGCTAGTGCTCAGCACTATGTGAGCTGGTTATCTGGAGCCTGAGAATTAAACTTGTGTTCTAGATCTACCTATTAGAATATTTTGAGGAGTGTTTTTTTTAATTATTTCTACAAAATAACTGAGCCTACACTTCTTTGTTGAATATGTCCAATTGTTTTTACAAAGATACAGAAAAGTTACTTAATCTTTTCACAAAAATTGTCACATATATTTCAGCATTGACTCAATATGAATTAGTGTTGATATTATAAGGTATTATTAACTTATTGATTTCATATAAAAGCAAAATCTGCACCTGGTTGTTTATTGCCTCTTTTTATTTGTTTCATTGTATGAAATATCAAAATCTACATTTGCATCCCATTATCATTTATTTAAAATATTAATTTCATTGATTGTAATATGGCCCAGATGCAGTGGAAAATGGGAGGAAAAATGAGGACTGCTGAGAAGCGTTCAGTCTCCTCCTTGTGAAGCTTGGCATATATCAAAATCAGAAGGGTAGAGTGACTAAAAGTCATATGTAAAAATGAAATAATAACAAATGGTTTATATGTTGTGAAAAAGATAAGCAAGCTTCATATTTAAGATTTTTAATATTTACATGGGCAAGTTATTTTAGATTGTTTTATTGGAGGTCTTTCTGAGAAGATTATTAGATCTTAGTAACAAATGACTACAAATATGATACACTGCTATGCTTATTATTTTAAATTAATGATACCTGGAGTAGGCAAATGCTGTATGAAGTTTCATGCACTATACCCCTGTTTAGAGATTGGATATGTCAGAGATGAAAAGGGTTATCTTTGCTTCCTTATTGAATTTTATTTAATTAAATGAATGTTTTCAAAAAGAAATATTAAAGAATATAACCATAATTGAATAGATTTTTGTCACAGATAATTGTTGTGTTCTCAGTATAGAGCAATTTCATTAAAGAGTCGTGCAATATTGTTAGTTTATCTGAGTCATTCATCACATTAAATCATCCAATAACCTTCAGAATGTTCAAGTTAAAAATATCCATATTGTAACCTGTACCAAAATTCAACTTTATTTTCTTTTCTTCTCTATTACACTTTGGTGCCATTTTTTCTAGTATTTACCATGGATTTTTAAATAAACCTGCTTATGTAATCCACTCAGAGTCACTTGTAAATATTCTTCAACAACTTTCACTCAATATGAAAGTTCAGGACCTTTACACTTTTTTTTTTTACAAATGCATGAAGCACTTCCCTGCATGAGGTCTTCTACAAACTCTTCTTCTTTTTCACAAGTGTTCCTCCTATGCTTCCTGTCACATAGACAACTTTCAGTTTTAGGTCTGAATAGAACTAGCACTTTGTAACAACTTTGTTTTTCTTGTCTAAAGTTTCATTGGAACAAACTGTTGGCACACAATTTATTAGGGCAAAAATAGATAATTTTGGGTTTGGGAATTTAGCTCATTGGTAGAGTGGTTGCCTAGCAAGCGCAAGGCCCTGTGTTTGGTCCACAGTTCCGAAAAAAAAAAGATCATTTTATTATCTCATATAACAAGAACTTATAAGTATCAACCAGTTTGTGGGAATCTTCCATGAATGTTTCACCAAGATACTTTCCTTTTATATTCCCAGTCTTTTGATTTGTTTCCAGATATCACGGATCCCATAATGGTTGGATTAAAAAGGATTCACTGTCATGATAGAAAACTTAGTCTTAGAAATTCCCTGTTAGTTGCTACCTCTGAATAAGGACATTTGAATCAGATCATGCAACTTGACTCCACAGAGATGTCATCCTTCTCTAGTTAGCATTTGCACACTTTTGTCCAAAATACCATGTCTTAGCCAGAGTTTCTATTGCTGTTATGAAATACCATGACCAAAAGGAAAAAAAAAAAGTTGGGAAAGAAAGTGTTTATTTTAGTTTACCTTTTCTTTTTTAAAATTTATTTAATAGAATTTTACAATCCAGATCTCATCCCTCTCCCAGCCCATATTCTGACTGTTCTACATCCCATACCTACTACCCACAAGCCCATCTGAATGAAGATGTTTCCCACTCCACCCCTAGTCTACCAGCCCTCTACACTCCCTGGGAACTCAAGTCTCTTGACTGTTATGTGCATCTTCTCTTGTTGTGTCCAGAAACAGAACTCCTTTCTTAGAGGCCTCATATTAGCTGGTGCATGATGCCTCATTGATGGCACAGTGTCTGAAAAAAAAAAAAAAACACTGTGGTCCAGGTTAGTTAACACTGCTGGTCTTCCTACAGGGTTGCTCCCCTCCTCAGCTTCCTCGAGCTTTTCCCTAGTTTGACCACAGGGCTCAGCAGCTTCTGTTCATTGACTGAGTGTAATTGTCTGCATCTGACTCTTTCAGCTGCTTGTTAGGTATTTCAGAAGGTAGTCATGTCAGTTCCATTTTGTGAACATGGCAAAGCATGAGTAATAGTGTCAGGCCTTGGGGGACTCTACTTAATTTGGTTCCCAGATATGGCTGGTCACTGGGATTCCTTTTACTCAGGCTTTTCTCTGGTTTTGTCCCTGAAGCTCTTTCGGACAGGAACAAATATGTGTCAGAGAATTGATTTGTGGATGGCCACCTTATCCCTCACTTGATGATCTCTTTTCCTCATGGAGGTAGACTCTTCAAGTTCCCTCTACCCACTCCCGGACATTTCACTGAGTCCTGATAGTCTCTTACCTCTCAGGTCTCTGGAATATTCTAGAGCCACCAACCACCTCCAACACCTGAGCTCCTGAGGTTGCCTGTTTCCATTCATTCTGCTGACACTCAGGGTTTCAATCCTACTCTCCACCAATAACTGACCATGTTCCCCTCTTTCCATTACTGTCTCCTTTCTCACCCAGGTCCCTCACTCTTCCCTCCTGAGGTTCATTTCTTCTCCCTCTCAAGTGGGATTGAGATTCCTCACTTTTGCTGTTCAGCTTGTAAAACTTTTATTTTTCCTCTTATAAAAATTAGATATTTTTGTTCACATTTCAAATATTATTCACTTTCCCAGTTTTCCAGTCATAAGAAACCTATTCCTTTCCCCACCAGTTCTTCTATAAAGGTGTTCCCCCTCATAACCATCTCTTTTCCATCACCCCCTGATTCCCCTCCCCTGGGGTTCCAGCTTTGGTAGGCCTCAGAGCTTCTCCTCCCATTGACGTATAACCAGGCCATTCTCTGCTACATATGCAGTTGGCCCAATAGTTGTGTCCATGTACATTCTTTGATTATTGGTTTAGCAACCGAAAATTATAGGTCATTGGCATTGTTGTTCTTATGTGCTTGAAGCCCATTCAGTCCTGGTAATCCTTTCTCCAAATTTACTAACAAGAGGTTCGTTTGCATTCCACTGGTTTGCCAATAACCTTCACTTCTGTAATTGGCATGCTCTACCTGGGTCTCTCAAAAAAGATCTAGATCCATTTCCTGGTAGCATGCACTTCTTAGCGTCATCAGTGTTATGTAGTTTTGTGGCAGATTGTTCTTTCTATCTATCTACCTATCTATCTATCTATCTATCTATCTATCTATGTATCTCTATCCCCATCTTTCTATCTTAATCTATCAATCTGTCTATTTCTCTCTCTCTCTCTCTCTCTCTCTCTCTCTATATATATATATATATATATATATATATATATATATATATATATATATATATATATATATATTTTGTATGTATTTGGTGGTTCCTACAGCTATGTGGTTAGGTTGAATTTTAGGATGGATTCTGTGAAACTAGGTAAAAAAAAGTGGAATCAGGAAATGTCAATTCCAGCCAGACTCCCTCCTGTTATTATGAACATATTGAAGTTGAGGATTCTCTGGCCATCAAGCCATTCCTCTTCCTGCCCATCCTCCTGATTCTTGTGTTTGGCATGAAGAAAGAATCCTGGTAAAAACTCCAAAACCCTTAAGTCTGGTGCTGAGAACACAGGAAGGTAGATATTATAAAACTGATATCTAATGGGACTAGGTATCTGCATTATATAGTCCATGATGTCCTTTGTTTACTGATGTCTCATAATATCTGGATAAAATAAGGATTTGGGAATTATCATTTGAATTATGTACACAATATTTACACTGTTATATTCCCTCTATAGCTGGGCAGGCTTTATTGCTAATTCATTGCAAAAAATGGAATTGCAAAACAGAATTTTTGAGTACATATTCAGGAATATATACATTTAATGTCTCCTATAAAGAAAAGTACGATACAAAAATGAAGTACATTATTCAATCAATTAAAGGTCTGTAGGGAAAATATTGGCCTTTGGGAAACAGAGAAAAACTGCACTTCTTAGCTTCATCACTCTTATCTAGTTTTGTTGGCTGATATATATATATATATATATATATATATATGTGTGTGTGTGTGTGTTTGTGTGTGTGTGTGTGTTTGTGTGTACATACACACATAAGTATGTGCATATATATACTTTTGGTGCCTCCTAGAGCTATTTGGTTTGGTTAGGTGGAATGTTAACATGGATTCAGCGCATCTAGGTCAGAAATGTAAAATTTACAAATAACAATGTCAAATAGACTCCCTCCTGTACTTATGAAGGTATTGAAGTTGAGGATTCACTCTTCAAGCCTTTTATCTCTCTGCCCAACTTCCTGCTTCTTATATTTGTCTTAAGAGAGTATCATGGTCACACATCTAAAGTCTTCAAGTCTGGCCATGGGAACACAGACAGGTAGATAGTGTAGTAGAGATATCAAATGTGACTATAGAACAGAAATGTATAGTCCATGTGGTCCTTTTCTTTATTGAGGTCTGGTAATCTTTGGATAAAATAAGGATTACGGAGTTTATCATTTGAAATAGGTACAGAGTATTTACACTTTTATACTCATTCTATTGGTTGGCCCCCTTTGATGCCAAAATCATAGCAGGAAGTGGAATTGGAAAACAGAATTTCTGAGTACACATTCATGAATATTTACAAAGCCTTCTATCAAGGAATATACAATAAGAAAGTGGAATACCATATTCGTTTACAAAAAGGACAGGTCGGAAAATTCTGGCCTTTACAAAACAGACAAAAACTAGAAAATTGAAATGTATGTCATGGGAATGAACCTGGGAATAAAAATATTATACAGAAGAATCTCCTCCACTTCAAGTTCCTAGATCATTTCTACCCATGCCAGGAACCTGACGAACTTTCTCCATTCAGAGCATGTAACCACAAGTGAAGTAAAGAGAAGTCTCTAGCTTTAAAGAGAAGGAGTACATAAAGGTTTCCCCTGTGTCACAGGAGACATACCTGGAAAAAGCACTCTAGATACTGGTCAATGTAAGGAAAGCTGTTTGCAGGTAGGCCATTGCAGTTCTCACAGGCATCATCATTAGGCCTTCCATGAAAAATCTCTTGTATCCTGGAGGGCCCTAGCCTCTCCTGTGATGTCACAAGTGTTGTCCTATCTGCAAATAACTCTCAGATATTCCTTCAGTACCTACAGGGTTTACTAATTGGCCTCTAGTTCACAGTAAACAGCCATTTGGGAGTGAGAATGAAGGGGATGTAAAACTCAGCCATGTCTTGGTATAAAAAAAAGGAAAAAAAATATGTGAACACCAAGAAATCTCATTGAGTCCTTGGTAGGAGTTGAGTAGGTACTTAGAAGAAATAAAATTAATCTGAGCCTTCCACACATGGAATCAGGAGCTCAGAGACTGTCAGAAGCATCTGGACCCCACTGCTTCTAGTGGTTCCTGTAAGTCAGAGAGTTTATATCATTAATATCTTAATTCCAAAAGCCAGGTGTTGGGAAGGGCACTGTTCTTTTCCTTAGAACTCATGACTTTTATTTTTTTTGCTCAGAAGAAAAAGGTCCTAAGGAAGAAGTGAAAGATAAGTATTCTGTACTCATCTCAGGGTAAACTCCTTGATTATTTGGATACCTATAGTGCAGTTTGTGTCTGATACTGGTATTTAGGAGAGAGACGTGTTTCTAGTTCATCATATCAGTCTTTCCGATAGTATTGCTGAATCCCATTGCCTGATTGTGACCCTTTAGATTTCTCAGTCAATAGGTTTGATTATATGGCACTTTTCTTATCTATAACTTATTTGTTTTATTTTTTAGCAATTTTTATTTGGTTTTTGCATATTTACATTACAAATATTTTTGCCTTTCCCAGTTTCCTGTCCATAAGATCCCTAACCGGTTCCCCTGCTCTTCTTGTATAATCCCCGTTACTGCCCTTTGACATTCCCTTGAATTGGTACTAAAACCTAGTACAGACCAAGGACATCTCGTTCCATTGGTGCCCAACAAGGCCATTCTCTGCTACAGATGCAGTTGGAGCCATAGGCGATCCATGTACAATCTTTCAATATTCATTTAGTACCAGAAAACTGGTTTTTTGGCATTGTTTTTCTTATCAGATTAAAAGCCCCTTCAGCTCTTGTTATCCTTCCCCAAAATCTACCAACAAGAGATCTGTTTTCAGTTCACTGCTTTGCCACGATCATTCACTCCCGTATTTGACATGCTCTGGCTGTGTCTCTCAGGAAATACCTATATATGTTTCTTCTAATCATGCACTTCTAAGATTCCTCAATCTTATCTAGTTTTGGTGGCTAATATATCTATGTATATGTATATGTATATGTATATGTATATGTATATGTATATGTGTATGTGTATGTGTATGTGTATGTGTATGTGTATGTGTATGTGTATGTGTATGTATATGTATATGTATATGTATATGTATATATATATATATATATATATTCTATAGCTATGAGCTTAGATGGAATTTTAACATGGGTTCTGGGAAACAAGGTCACGAAAGTAGAATCCACAAATGACAGTTCTATATAGACTCTCTCCAGTTCTTATGAACCTAATGAAGCTGAGGTTTCACTGGACCTCAAGCTATTCCTCATCCTCCACATCCTCCTTAATCTTATGTTTGGCCTGAAGAAAGAATCATGGTAAAACATCCAAAACCCTCAAGTCTCTTTACTGGAACACAATAAGGTAGATAATCCAAACTGATATCAAATGGGATTAGAGAACCAGTGAATTCCATAGTCCATGTTGTCCTTTGCATTGCTGATGTCTGGTAATTTTGGGATGAAGTAAGGATCTGGGTGTTTATCATTTCAAGTAGGTACACCATATTTACATTGTTATACTCATTCTATAGCTGGGCACATTTGTTGCCAAAATCATTGCAGAAAATGGAATTGGAAAACAGAATTTTTGAGTACACATTCAGCAATATTTGCAAAGTCCCATATTGAGGAATGCACAATAAGAAAGTGAAATACAATTTTCATTCGAATGAAGATCTGTAGGGTAAATACTGACCTTTGGGAAACAGAGAAAACCTACAAAATTGAACTGTATTTTACGAAATGTACCTGGGAATAAAATTAATATCCAGAAGAATGTCTTCCACTCCATGTTACAAGAACTTTTCTACCCATTCTCAGCCCTTGACTAACTTTTTTCCATTCAGAGCATGTAACCACTAATAAAGCAAAGAGAAGTCTCTAGATTTAGAGAGATGGAGTACATAAAGGTTTCCAATGAATCACGGGATACATACGTGGAAAGGGCAAGCTCAAATCTGGTCAATGTAAGGAAAGCTGTTTAGCAGGGAGGCCATGACAGTTCTCAGTAACATCAACACGAGGTCCTGCCTGAAAAATCTCTTGTAACCGGGAGAGCTTTATCTTCTTCTTTGATGTCACAAGTGTTGTCATGACTGCATTTCCTCTCAGGTATTCTTTTAGTACCTCTAGTGTTTAGTAATTGGCATCTAATTCAGAGAAAACAGCTATTTGGGAGTGAGAACAAAGAGGATGATGAGATCAGAAGTGTGGATAAGGAAGAGGCCCTTCTGTCCTTGTCTAAAAAAAGGAAGAAATATTTGTGCTTGTGAAAGTTCAGTGACTCCTTGGTAGGGGCTGAGTGGTACTGCTGAACAGACAGCATTGATCTGAGCCTTCCACATATGGGAATCAGGAGCTGGGGTCCTCTCAGAAGCTTCTGGACTTCTCTGTTCTTATGGTTTCTGGAAGTCAGAGAGTTTATACCATTCATTTCATTATTCCAAATGCCAAGTAATGGGAAGGGCACAGTTGTTTTCCTGAGAGCACATGGCCTTTATTCTTTTTGACAAGAAGAAAAAGGCCCTAAGGAAGAAAGGAAGGACAAGTACTATATCCGTAGCTCAGAGTAAACTCCTCCATGCTTTAGATATCTACTGTGCAGTTTGTGTCTGACAGTGATATCTGCAAGAGAGAAGTGCTTCTAGTTGAGACATCGCCATCTCACTGTTTCCACTATTATGTCTCTGATAACCATTTTCTGACAGTGACACATTACATTACTGAGTAAACAGCTGTTTTTAGCTGGCATTTTTTTAATTTACTTCATATATATACATATATATATATACATATACATATACATATATATTACAAATTTTATTTGTTTTATTAAACAAACTAATTTCTATATTCATATTAAAATATTATTTCCTTTAAGAGTTTCCTCCCATAAGATCCCGAACTGATCCCTCTCCATTTCTTCTCTCCCTTCATCTTTTCGTTAACTGGGAGTCAAACCAAGGGCTTCTACTTCCATTAATGACCAACAAGGCCTTCCTCTGCTATATATGCAGTTGGATGCATAGGTCTGTCAAAGTACAGTCTTTGAATATTGGTTTAGTACCAGAAAGCTCTGGTTCATTGACTGTTGTTCTTATGGGGTTAAAAGCCCCTTCTGCTCTTGTTATCCTTTCTCAGAATCTACAAACAAGAGGTCCTTTACAGTTCACTGGATTGCCACTAACATACACTTCTTTATTTGACATGATCTAGGTGTGTCCCTCAGGATATACCTATATCTGATTCCTGGCAGAATGCACTTCTTAGCTTCATCACACTTATCTAGTTTTGGCGGCTGATGTGTGTGTGTGTGTGTGTGTGTGTGTGTGTGTGTGTGTGTGTATGAACATATATATATATGAACATATATATATATATATATATATATATATATATATATATATATAAATATATATATATATAATGTATTTTGGTAGCTCCTACAACTATTTGCTTAGGTGGTTAGGTTGAATGTTAACATGGATTCTGCACAAATAGGTCAAGAATGTAGAATTTAGAAATGACAATGTCAAATAGATTCCCCCCTGTACTTATGAAGGTATTGAAGTTGAGGATTCACCATTCCTCAAGTCTTTCTTCTCCCTGCCCATCCTCCTGTTTCTTATATTTGGCCTAAAGAAACAATCACAGAAACACATCTAAATCTTTAAGTCAGGTCATGAGAATTCAGGAAGGTAGATAGTGTCGTACAGATATCAAATAAGACTAGATTATTGAAATGTATAGTCATGTGGTCCTTTGCTTTATTGATGTCTGGTAATCTTTGGATAAAATAAGGATTTGGGAGTTTATCATTTGAAGTAGGTACACAGTATTTACACTGTTATACTCTCTCTATAGCTGGGGCCCATTTGTTGCCAAAAACATAGCAGAAAATAGAATTCGAAACATAATTTTTGAGTACATATTCAGGAATATTTATAAAGTCACCTATCAAAGAATGTACAATAAACCAGAAATACAATATTCCTTCATCTAAAGGTCTGAAAGGAAAATACTGGCCATTACAAGAGAGAGAAAACCTAGAAAATTGAACGGTATGTCACAGGTTTGGACCTGGGAATAAAAATATTATCCAGAAGAATCTTCTCTGCTCCACGTTCCTAGATCATTTCTACCCATGCCAGGACCCTGAATAACTTTCTCCATTCAGAGTATGTAAACACTGTTGAAGCGAAGAGAAGTCTCTAGCTTTCGAGAGATGGAGTACATAAAGGTTTTTCCTGTGTCACAGGAGACATACCTGGAAAAGGCACTCTCACATCTGGTCAGTGTAAGGAAAGCTGTTTGTAGGTAGGCCATGGCGGTTCTCAGTGACATCATCATTAGGCCCTCCATGAAAAATCTCTTGTATCCTGGAGAGCCCTATCTTTTCCTGTGTTGTTACAAGTGTTGTTGTGTCTGCAAATGCCTCTTGTATATTCATTCAGTATAATATAGGGTTTACTAATTGGCCTCTAGTTCAGAGGAAACATCAATTTGGGATTGAGAACAAAGAGAATGTAAAGCTCAGAGATGGGGAGAACGAAGATGGCCTTCTGTCTTGGTATAAAAAAAAAAAAAAGGAAGAAATATGGCGACCCTGGGGAATCTCACTGAGTCCTTGGTAGGTGTCGAGTAGGTAAGTTGAAGAGATAGAATTGATCTGAACCTTCCACACCTGGAATCAGGAGCTCAGAGCCTGTCAGAAGCATCTGGACTTCCCTGCTTCTAGTGGATCCTGTAAGTCAGAGAGTTTATATCATTAATATCTTTATCCCAAAGGGCAGGTGTTTGGAAGGGCACTGTTCTTTCCTTAGAGCTCATGGCTTTTATTTTTTTTTTGCCCAGAAGAAATAGGTCCTAAGGAAGAAGTTAATGACAACTATTGTGTCCACAGCTCAGAATAAACTCCTTGATTATTTGGATACCTATCGTGCAGTTTGTGTCTGATACCGGTGTTTAGGAGAGAGACATGTTTCTAGTTCATCATATCAGTCTTTCCACTAGTAGTACTCTGACTCCCTTTGTCTGATAGTGACCCTTAATATTTCTCAGTCAATGTGTGTGAATAGATGGCAGTCTTATATTTACCTTATTTTTTTTTGCTTTTTAGCAATTTTTTTGCTTTATTAATTTGATTTTTCCATATTTACATTTCAAATATTTTTGCCTTTCCCAGTTTCCTGCCTATAAGATCCCTAACCAGTCCCCCTACCTTTCTTGTATAATCCCCTTACTGCCCTTTGACATTCCCTTGATTTGGTAATGAAACCTAGTTTAGACCAAGGGAATCTCCTTCCATTGGTGGCCAATAAGGCCATTCTCTGCTACATATGCAGCTGTAGCCATAGGTCTATCCAAGAACAATCTTTGAATATTCGTATAGTACCAGGGAACTCTGGTTCGTTGGCATTGTTTTTCTTATCGGATTGAAAGCTCTTTCAGCTCTTGTCATTCTTTCTCAAAATCTACCAACAAGAGATCTGTTTTCAGTTCACTGGTTTGCCACTACCATTCACTTCTGTATTTGACATGCTCTAGCTGTGTCTCTCAGGAATGACTTATATCCCTTTCTTCTAATCATGCAATTCTATGCTTCATCATTGTTATCTAATTTTGGTGAGTGATTTGTCTATAAACACACGTACACACACACACACACACACACACACACACACACACACACACACACATATATATATATATATATATATATATATATATATATATATATATATATATATATATATATATATACCTATGAGGTTAGATGGAATTTTAACATGGATTTTGGGAAACAAGGTCAAGAATGTAGTATCCACAAATGACAGTGCCAAATAGACTCTCTTGTGCTCTTACAAACCTAATGAAGCTGAGGTTTCACTGGATCTCAAGCCATTCCTCTCCCTGCCCATCCTCCTGAATCTTATGTTTCACCTGAAGAAAGAATCATGGTAAAACATCCAAAACCCTCAAGTCTCTTCGCCGGAAGGTAGATATTAGAGAACTGATATCTAATGGGACTACAGAAACACATTCTATAGTTCATGCTGTCCTTTGCTTTAATGAAGCCTTGTAATTTTTGGATAAAATAAGAATATGGTAGTTTTGAAGAAGGTACACAATATTTACACTTTCATATTCACTCTAGAGCTGTGCCCCCTTTGCTGCCAAGATCATTGCAAAAAATTGAATTGGAAAACAGTTTTTGATTACACATTCAGGAACATATATAAAATGTACCATCTCAAGTAATGTAGAAAAAAATTAAAACAATAATCATCCAATTGAAGGTCTTTAAGGAAAATACTTGCCTTTGAGAAACAGCGAAAACCTAGGAAATTGAAGTGGCCTTCCGTGTTTGTATAAAAAACGGAAGAAATACTTGGTCCATTGGAAAGCTCAGTGTGTCCTGTTTAGTGGTTGAGTGGGTTGCTGAAGAGATAGCCTTTATCTGTGCCTCAACATATGAGAATCAAGAGCTGAGAGTTTATATCACTAATATCTTTATCCCAAAAGCCAGGTATTGGAAAGGGACCAGTTGTTTTCCTGAGAGTTCATGGCTTTGATTTCTTTTCCCAGAAGAGAAATGTGCTAAGGAACAAGGGAAAGACAAGTAATCTGTCTTCAGCTCAGGGTAAACTCCTCCATGATTTGGAATCCAATAGTGCAGTTTGTGTCTGAGACTGATATCTGGGAAAGAGAAGTACTTCAAATGTGGACTTCATCATCTCAGTCTTTCCACCAGTAGTATTCTGACTACAATTACCTGACAGAGACTCTTTATATTTCTGAATCAATAGGTCTGGTTAGCTGCCAATTTTCGTTTCTTTATTTCTTTTTTTTTTAATTTTTCACATGTTTTATAGCTCTTTTTAATTGGATATTTCTATATTTACATTTCAAATGTTTTGTTCATTTCCACGTTTCCTGTCCATAAGATTCCTAACCGCTCCCCTTACCCTACTTTTATAACACCCTAAAGAATCCTAGACAATCCCTTGAACTAGCAGTAAAAACAAGGGAGAACCAAGGGCTTCTCCTTCCATTGATGCCCAAAACCACCATACTTGCCACATATGCAGTTGGAGCCATATGTTTGTCCATACACACTCTTTAAATGTTGGTGTAGTACCAGAAAGCTCTGCTTAGTTGAATTGGTGTTCTTATGGGGTTGAAAGTCCATTCAGCTCTTGTAATCCGTTCTCAACATCTACAAACATGAGGACCATTTTTAGATCTCTGGTTTGCCACTAGCATTCATTTCTGTATTTGTCATGCTCTAGCTGTGTCTCAAATGAAAGTTCTATATCCAGTTCCTGGCAGCATGCTCTTCTTAGCTTCAACAATCTTGTATAATTTTTGTGCCTAATATATCTATATCTATGTTATCTATATCTATGTCTATATCTATATTTATCTCTCTCTTTCTCTCTCTCTCTCTCTCTCTCTCTCTCTCTCTCTATATATATATATATATATATATATATATATGGCTTATACAACTATGTAATTGATGGAATATTTACATGGATATGGATTCTGGGTAACTAGGTCAAGAGTATAGGATCCACAAATGACAATGCCAAATAGACTCTCTCCTTTTCTTGTAACCTATTGAAGTTGAGTTTTCACTGGACCTCAAGCATACCTCTCGCTGCCCATCACTCAGGAACTAATGTTTGGCCCGAAGAAGAATCATGGCAATACATCCAAAACCCTCAAGTCTTTCCCTGGTAACACAGGAAGGTAAATATTAGATAACTGATATCTAATAGAACTTCAGAACAAAATTCTATACTCCGTGTTTTCATTTGCTTTACTGATGTCTGGTAATTTATGGATAAAATATGGATTTGGGAGTTCATCGTTTGAAGGAGGTACACAATATTTACTCTTATATTCCCTCTATAGCTGCACCCCGTTTGTTACAAAATTCATTGTAAAAAATGGAATGGAAAAATGAAATTTTGAGTACACATGCAGGAACATATATAATGTCCCCTGTCAATTAATTTACAATGAGAAAATATAGCACAATATTCATTCAATTAAAGGTCTGTAGGGAAAATACAGGGACATGGGAAACAGAGAAAACCTAGGGAATTGAACTTTATTTCACAGATTGGACCTGGGAATAAAATTAATCTCCAGAAGAATCTCTTTCCTTCTGTTTCCTGGATCTTTTCTACCATGACAAGCCCCTGACTAACTTTCTTCATTCAGAACATGCAACCACTCATGAAGCAGAGAGAAGTCTCTAGCTTTAGAGAGATGTAGCATGTAAAGTTTCCACTGTGTCACAGAAGACACTCCTAGAAATGGCACCTCCAAATCTGACCAATGTAAGAGTAGGTGTTTATAGGTAGCCTATGGCAATTCTCAGTGACATCATCATTAGGCCCTCCATAAAAATCTCTTGTATCCTGGAGAGCACTAGCTTCTTCTGTGATGTCACAAGGGTTGTCTTCACAGCAACTGCCTCTCAGATATTCCTTCCATATATCTATGGTTTAATAATTGGACTCAAATTCAGAGTAAAGAGCCATTTGGGAGAGAGAACAAATAGGATGAAGAGATCAGAGATGGGGAGAAGGAAGCTGGCCTCTGTCTTGGCATAAAAGAAAAGAAGAGATGTGTGGTTCTAGGGAAAACACCCTGGGAAGATGGCTTTAGTTCTTTCGTTCTCTGGATTAACCAAGCTCATGGAGAAGTTGCTGAACATCCTAAAGACCTTTGGGCAGATGGTTAAGTTTCTACATAACCCTTTTTAGATTTTGATGGTCCCGGGGATTGTATGGCTGATTGTAAATGTTTCCCAGGAAGAGTGCTAGAGCCAGATTGATTTTTAGATGTGTTAGAAGACATGGAATTTTTCAGATATACTTGGACTAATGGCACAAGGTCTAAATGATTTTTTTTCGCTGTGGACTATCCCTCAGACCTTTGGAAAAAAAAGGTTTTGTATTTTTGAAGTCTAATTTGCACAATTACAAATCACTTTGAGCATGGAGATCACTTTATGGAGCCCCAGAGAGGGGTGAAGAAATTGCCTGAAAACCTAGGGTTGAGGGTGAACATGACTTGTGGGTAGAAGGAGGAGGTACTTGAGCATCTTGGGACAAAATGTAATGTCCAGCATGCCCTTGTAAGGATTGGCAATTTGTCATAATTCCTTTGTCATTTTTTGAAAATTCCAAGGACCTTTGTTCAGATGGAGGTGTGGGACTCACCTGAGGAGTAGTTGTAGTTTTGGTGTCTCTTTGGCAGCAGAAGATGGCACAAGATCCCTTCTGGCAGAACGGGGAAGGTTGAAAGTGTCTTCCTTAGAGGAGAAATTTCTCAAGACTCCATCAGAAGGATCAAATCTTAACACGTTTTTCTAGAAATTGGATGCCTGTGGTCCACTTTGGTAGAGGGAGAATGTCTACTATTTCTCCCCAGAGTGGACATGTGAAATAAATCTACTTGGGTAGCTGGGGATAGTTGTAAAGCATGCTGTTCAGATGCAGTAGATCCTAAGATTTCCTTCTCATATGAGGAAGGTCTTAATGTACCATATATATGTGTAGATATCCTGCTTGACGTCAGAATTGCGGTAAGTTATTAGAGCTATGTCTGAAGATGTGACTTCTCCTAGAGCATCATGGACATATTTGAGAGATCTGAGAGCCTCATGAGCAGATAAGGATGTTTGTAGATATTGTTGTGTAATTGTGGAAGTTCCAAAAGAAAATTCTTCTTCTGCAGAAGTGGAAACCAACTTTTGTACAGATGTGTCAGGTTCCCTAGCCTGCTTGAGAGTCAAAACAGGTTCCAAGGCCCCTTCAGAAGATGAAGTAAAACCCAGAGCTTTTGAGGTATTTGGCAGATGTTCTGGTCTGCTTTTGTGTATAAAGAAGGACTGGCCACCCTTTGTGCATATTTGGAAGAGCATGTAGTATCTTCTGTAGTTGGGGAAAATGGCTGATCTTCAGGAGATAAGGAAATTCCTATAGCCTCCTGTGAAGTTTGAGGAGGTCGTATTCATTCTTTTTCACTAATGAAATACAAGGAATCCGTTTCCTCAGATGTCGAGGATGCTACAGACACTGGTGTTTGCAAATCATGTTACACCACTCCTGCTTCACATATAGTTGGATCCATAACATTCTCTACAGATGGAATATTTCCTAGAACATTTTTTGTACATGTGTCACATCCACAAGACATTTCTCAAGATGTGGCTGCGGGTAGAACTCCTTCTGTAGATGTTTCTTGTCCCACAGTCTCTTTATGAGATAAATTACTACTCAGAGAATCCTTCACAGTTTTGAGAAATTCTAGCACCTCTGATGTATATGTGGAAAATTTTGGAACCCTTCCTTACAGGACAGAATGACCTAGAGTCCCCTGAGGAGATAGGTGATGTTTTATCTTCTCTGCACGTTGTATAAATATGGAGTCTGCATGGCTCATTGACTGTGTTCTGACAAACTTGTCTCTTTTGGTCCTGATGACAAGTCAGGAGGGTCCTTTTCAGTGGTAGAGGATATTTGAATAATTCTTTGATGTATAGGGACATTTGAAGTATGGGGGGAGATGTTGAGTGTGCTAGATTACATTATTTTATGTGCAGAAGGCACAAGAGTCTCCTGGTTGGACTCAGAATTTTCTACCACATCCTGCATGGGGGTGGAACTCTCAAGACCCATTCTGAAATTGACAATTGTCCTTGATCTAATGGTGTACATGCAGAAAGTTTTGTCAATGCTTGGGGTGTTATGTGTGTTGTGAGGTTCACTTGGGTATTTGTGACTGCATTTTGTCCCCCTCGGACAATAAGTGATGATTTAAGCCATTTTTAACAGTGGAGAAGTCTGAACGTACTCTTGGTTTAATAGAGAAGTTATGAAATCCCCTTTGTTAGCAGAATCAGGTTTCAAATGCTTTTAACCCGAAGCAGTTTGCATAAGGCACTTTGGTGGAGATGGGGGACATCTTTGACTGTCTTTGTGTGTGGACATAGCTTTCTCCCATGTTTTGCAGCTGGCGAAGGTATTAAAGTCACATGTGGAGAGGGGGCAGGACTTAATCTATTTGTGGAATATGAGAAATCATTGAGATTACCTTTAAAAGTAGAAATTTTGCAGCCCTCTTTGTCTGATGGGGCTTGTTGTACCTCACCTTGACAAGAGATGTCTTCTCCAAAACATTTGGAGGAGAATTGGAAAGACTGGAGACCTGTAGGATAGGGAATGAACATTTGAAACTCCTTTGGAAACTCTGTCGGACAGATAGCTGATCACCCAGAAGACTGGGCTGTACTTAGACTTCAGGTAAGGAGAGACTGCCACTTCTGCCCACATGTGCCCACATCCCTAGCCCAAGAGGAAACAGCATAGTGCCGCTGGACACATGAATATAGGAGCAGTCAAGCTATAGGAGTCCTGCAGTACAAATGGCATATGGATCGGAACTGGTCCAAACAATATCCTACACACAAATCTTCTGTGGGGTGGGGAACACTTAGACCATCAGAAGGGCAGAAACTCCTGAGAACTCTGCTCACATTCCTGACAAAAAAAAAAAAAAAAAAACACCTGGCTCCATCTGGGCCTCCTGTTCATAGTGACCTAGTAGACATTTCTGGTTGCAACTCTCATTGAGAGCTGAATGGCAGCCCGAGAAGCAACGTCAGGCCTGAGACCAGAGGTGAGGACAACTATTCTGCTCTAAGTGACCTGACTAGTGGATTCAGGACATGCAAAAGCAGAACTCCTCTGGGACCAGGCACTTCCAGTTTCTAGCTGGCTCCTGAACCTTGCTGATCCTGGCCCAGAGCTCCCTGCTCCTAGACGATGTGGGAGAGAGAGCTGATCACCCAGGAGTCTGGGCAATACTGAGCATACAAGGCACAGAGACCGCAACTTCTGCCCACCTTTACCCACATCTCTGGCCCAAGAAAAACAGCATAGTGCCTTGGGACCCAGGAATATAGGAGGAGTAAAACTGCAGGAGCACCATGTTCCAGACTGTGCCTGGATCTGAACAGAACTGGTCAAACAGCTCCCTGCACACAAATCCTGAAAGTGGAAGAACTAGAACTTCAGAGGAGCAGACATTCCTGGGAAACCAGAGGAGACTACTCTCTGCCCAGATTACTGGCTCAATAGGAAAACACCTTGTGCCTTCTGTGATCCCTCCCCCCCCACAGAAGGATATAAGAGAAATATGTGAAGTTCCTTCTGGTTCCAGCCCACAGGGACAGCTGAAAGCCAGTGGACAGGAAAAACTGCATGCATGAGGTAAGAATACTCTGTTCCCATAACTGGGTAAAAACAAAATAGGAAAACATGTCTACAGCAGTCCTGACACATGAGCCTACAGGACGGTCAAGCCCCTGTCAGAAAGAGTAAGACACGCTAACTCCAGAGACAACCTGATGGCTAGAGGCAATAACAGGAATTCAAACAACAGAAATCAAGACTATTTGGGCTCATCAGAGTCCAAATCTCCCAACAATGCAAACACTGGATATCCAAACACACCAGAAAAGCAAGATCTAGATTTAAGTTCACATTTTATCATGATCATGGAGGATGTTAAGGAGGTCATAATTAACTCCCTTAAGAAAATACAGGACAACAGAAAATTCAGAAGTAAACAAGTAGAATCCCAGAAAGAGGGAACACAAAATTACCTTAAAGAACTAATGAAAAAAAAAAAAAAACAGGAGAAGAAAATGAACAAAAAATCCAGGAGTTAAAACTGGAAAAGAAACTATAAGGTAAGCACAAAGGAAGACAACCCTGGAGATGGAAAACCTAAAAAAGAGACCAGGAGTCATAGATGTGAGCGTCACAAATAGGATAAAAGAGATGGAAGACATAATCTAAGTTGCAGAAGATTCCTTAGAAAACATTGACACAACTGTCAAAGATAATGTAAAAAAGAAAAAAAAAACTCCTAGCCCAAAACATACAGGAAATCAAGGATACAGCAAGAAGATCAAACCTAAGGATAACAGGTATAGAAGAGGGTGAAGACTGCTAACATCAAGGGACAGTAATATCTTCAACAAAATTATAGAATAAAACTTCCCTAATCCGAAGAAAGAGATGCCCATAAACATACACAAAGCCTACAGAACTACAAATAGACTGGACCAGAAAAGGAAACCCTCCCATCACATAATAGTAAAAACAGTAAATACACAAAACAAATAAAAATATTAAAAGCAGTAAGTATATGTATAAATAACATATAAAGGCAAACCTATCAGAATTAAGCCAGAATTTTCACTAGAGACTATGAAAGCTGGAAGATCCTGGACAGATATCATACAGACCCTAAGAGAACAGAAACGCCTTCCTAGGCTACTTTATCCAGCAAAATTCTCAATTAACATAGATGGAGAAACCAAGATATTCCATGACAAACCCAAATTTACACAATATCTTTCTAAATATCCAGTAATTCCAAGGACACTAACTGGAAAATCCCCAAAAAGGAGGCAAGTAAAATCATAAAGCAAGAATTAATCTTTTCACAACAAAATAAAGAGAAGGGAAGCACACAAACATTAACTATCCTCCAATTATGAAAATAAGAGAAAGTGATCATCGCTATTCCTTAATATCTCTCAACATCAATGGACTCAATTCCCCACTAAAAATACACAGATTGACACACTGGATATGTAATGCGGACACAGCATTTTGCACTACAGGAAACACACTTCAGAGACAAAAAGAGACACTACCTCAGAGTAAAAGGATGGAAAAATAATTTGCAAGCAAAATTTCGCAAGAAACAAGCTGGAGTAGCCATTCTAATATCATATAAAATCGACTTTCAATGAAATGTCATCAAAAACCATAAGGAAGGACACTTCATATTCATCAAAGCAAAAATCCACAAAGATGAGCTCGAAAACTAAAATATCTATGCGCCAAATACAAGGGCAGCTACATAGAAACGTTACTAAAGCTCAAAGAACATATGGCACCGGAAATAATAATAGCAGGGGATTTCAACTCCCTACTCTCATCACGAGACAGATCATGGAAAGAGAAATTAAACAGAGACATAGTCAGACTAACCGAAGTTATAAACCAAATGGTCTTAACAGATACTTTAGAAAATTCTATCATAAAACAAAAGGATATAACTTCTTCTCACCACTTCATGGCATTTTCTCCGAATTTTATCATATAATCAGTCAAAAAGCAGGCCTCAAATGATACAGAATGATAGAAATAATCCAATGCATTCTATGAGACCACCATGGGCTAAGTCTGTTCTTCAATAACAATGAGGAGAGCACACCCACATATACATGAAAGTTGAACAATGCTCTACTCAATGATAACTTTGTCAAGGAAGAAATGAAGAAAGAAATTAAAGACTTCTTAGAATTTAATGAAAATGAAAGTACAATATACCCAAAATTTTGGAACACAATGAAAGCTGTGCTAAAAGGAAAACTCATACCTCTGAATGCCTGCAGAAAGAAACTGGAGAGAGCATACAAGAGCAGCTTGACAGCACACCTAAATCCTTTAGAACAAAAAGAACCAAATACATGCAGGAGTAGTAGAAGGCAGGAAATAATCAAACTCAGAGGTGAAATCAACCAAGTAGAAAAATGGGGATCATACAAAGAATGAACAGATCTAAAAGCTGGATCTTTAAGAAAATCAACTGATTACATTAACCCATAGCCAGACTAATCAGAGGGCACACAGAGTGTGTCCAAATTAACAAAATAAGAAATGAAGAGGGAGACAAAACAGCAGAATTAGAACAAATTAAAAAAGTCATCAGATCATCCTACAAAATCCTAATTTCAACAAAATTTGAAAATCTGGAGAAAAGGACAATTTTCTTGATGAATGTCATGTACCAAAGCTAAACCAGGAACAGAAAAACCATTTAAACAACCAGTAACTTCTATAGAAATAGAAGAAATCAATAAATGCCTCCCAATCAAAAAGAGTCCAGGATCAGATGGATTTAGTGAAGAAATCTATCCAAAATTCATAGAAAATTTCATACTAGTACTTTGCAAACTATTCCACAAAAATGAGACAGTGCACTACCTAATTCCTTTCATGAAGCCACAATTACTCTTATACCTAAACCACACAAAGACCCAGCAAAGAAAGAAAACTTCAGACCAATTTCCCTTATGAATATCGATGCAAAAATACTCTATAAGTCTTGCAAACTGAATCCAAGAACACATCAAAATAATCATCCATCATGATCAAGTAGGTTTTATCCCAGGCATGCAGGGATGATTTTGTATATGGAAACCATCAACGTAATCCATTATGTAATCACACTCAAAGATAAAAACCCAATGATCGTTTCATTAGATGCTGAGAAGGCATTTGATAAAATTCAACACCCCTTCATGATAAAGGTCCTGGAAAGTACAGGAATTTAAGGCCCATTCCTAAACATATACAGCAAATACATAGCTAACATTAAACTAAGTGGAGAGAAACTTAAAGCAATCACACTGAAATCAGGGAGTAGACAGGCTGCCCACTCTCTCACAACTTATTCAATATGGTTCTAGACATCTTAGCCAGAGCAAGCATACACTAAAGGAGTCTGCTTAGATTGGATTGGAAAGGAGGAATTCAAAATAGCACTGTTTTAGACGATATGAAAGTATACTGAAGACCTCAAAAGTACCACCAGAGAATTACTAAGCCTGATAAACAATATCAGCAAAGTGGCTGGGTATAAATATAACACTGAACAAAAGCTAAACAAGTGGAGAAAGAAACTAGGGATACGACGCCCTTCACAATACCCCTAAATAATACAAAATAACTCGGGTGACTTTATCCAAGCAAGTAAAAGATATGAGCATATGAGCAGAACTTCAAGTCCCTGAAGAAACTGAAGGAGATTTCAGAAGATGGAAAGATCTCCCATGCTCATGGACTGGCAGGATTAATACAGTAAAAATGGCCATAATACCAAAAGCAACCTACGGATTCATTCCTATCCCCATCAAATTTCCAATCCAATTCTTCATAGAGTTAGACAGAACAATTCATAAATTCATCTGGAATAAGAAAAACTCAGAATAGCTAAAACTGTCCTCAACAATAAAAGGACTTCCTTGGGAATCACTATCCCTGAACTTAAGCAGTATTACAGAGCAACAGTGATAAAAACTGTGTGGCATTGAGACAGAGGCAGGCAAATAAAACAGTGAAACTGAACTAAAGACCAGAAATGAACGCACACACCTATGGTCACTTAATTTTTGAGAAAAAGACAAAACCATCCAATGGAAAAAAAGATAGCATTTTCAGCATATGGTGCTGGTTCAACTGGAGGTCATTATGTAGAAGAAGGCAAATTGATCCATTCTTACTGCCTTGTAGAAACCTTTAGTCCAACTGGATCAAGTACCACCACATTAAACCAGATACACTCAAACTAATAGAAGAAAAGTGGGGAAGCATCATGAACATCTGGTTTCCCACTAGCACTCACTTCTGTATTTAACATGCTCTAACTGTGTCTCTCTGGAACGATCTTTCTCCAGTTCTTGGCAGCATGCGCCTCTTAGCTTCACCAATCTTATGTAGTTTTCGTGTCTCCTACACCTATGAGGTTAGGTGGAATTTTAACATGGATTATACACAACTAGGTCAAGAATGTAGAATCTACAATTGACAATGCCAAAAAGATTGCATTCTGTACTTATGAAACTATTGAAGATAAGCTTTCCCTGGACCTCAAGACATTCCTCTCCCTGCCCATCCTCCTGAATATTACGTATGGCCTGAATAAAGAATCATGGCAAAACACTCTCAACCCTCAAGTCTGAACCTTGGAAATAAGGAATGTAGATATCAGAGAACTGATTATCTTTTGGGACTACAGAACCACATTCTAGAGTAGATGTTGTCCTTTCCTTTACTGATGTCTCTTAATTTTTGGATAAAATAAGGATTTGGGAGTTTATCATTTGAGGTAGGCACACAATATTTACACTGTTATATTCACTCTAATGTTGGGCCCTCTTTGTTGCCAAAATCATTGCAAAAAAAATGGAATCGTAAAACAGAATTTTTGAGTACACATTCTGGAATATTTATAAAGTCCCCTATCAAGGAATGTACAGTAAGAAATTGAAGCACAATATTCATTCAATTAAATGTCTGTAGGGAGAATACTGGCCTTTGGGAAACAGAAAACCTACAAAATTTTTCTGTATGTCACATAAATGATCATGGGAAAAATTATTATCTAGAAGAATCTCCCCCACTCCATCTTCCTAAATCTTTTATACCCATGCCAAGCCCCTGGCTACCTTTCTCCATTCAAAGCATGTAACCACTAATGAAGCAAAGAGATTTCTACAGCTTTAGAGAGACGGACAACATAAAGGTTTCCACAGAGTCACAAGAGAGATACCTGGAGAGGGCACGCCAAGTCTGATCAATGTAAGGAAATCTGTTTAGCAGGTAGGACATGGCAGTTCACAGTGACATCATCATTAGGCTCTCCCTCAAGTATATCTTGTAACCTGGACTCCCCTAACTTCTTCTGCGATGTCACAAGTGTTGTTGTGGCTGCAACAGCCTCTCAGATACTCCTGCAGTACCTCTAGGGTTTACTAATTGACCTCTAATTCAGAGTAAACACCCATATGGGAGGGAGAACAAAGAGGATAATGACAACAGTGAAGGGGAGAAGGAAGCTGGCCTTCTGTCTTTGTATAAAAAAAGGAAGAAGTATGTTATACTTGGGATAGCTCAGAGAGTCCTTAGTAGGAATTGAGTGGGATATTTAAAGAGTTTGCCTTGATGTGAGCCTTACACATATGGGAATCAGGAGCTGGGAGCTCAAAAGCATCTGGACTTCCCTGTCCTTATGGTTCCTGGGAGTCAGAGTGTTTATATCCTTTTTTTTTTGTATTCCAAAACCAAGTGATGGGCAGAGCATAGTTGATTTCCTGATAGCTCATAACCTTTATTCTTTATGTCAAGAAGAATAAGGTCCTAACAAAGAAGGGAAAGACAAGTATTGTGTACTCCACTCAGAGTACACTCTTCCATGCTTTGGATCCCTATAGTGCAGTTTGTGTCTGACACTGATATCTGGGAGAGAGAAGTGTTTCTACTTGAGTCTTCATCATCTCTGTCTTTCCACTAGTATTACTCTGCTCTCATTCCCTGACAATGAGCTTTACATTTCTGAGTCAATAGCTGTGAATACCTGGCACTGTTATTTTCTTTAATTTCTTTAATTTTTTTAGTTTTAGCAAATTTTATTCCTTTTTATTTGGGTATTTCTATATTTACATTTCAAATGTTATTTCCTTTCCCTATTACTTGCCCATATGATCCCTAACCGGCCCCACTCCTCTTTTTCTATAACTCCCCTTACTATCCGTTTTCAGTTCACATATTTGCCTCTAGAATTCACTTCTGTATTTGATATACTCTAGCTGTGTCTCACAGGGAAGATCTATATACAGTCCCTGGCAGCATGCACTTCTTAGCTCTATCAATCTTTTCTAGTTTTGGTGACTGATGTGTATATATTTTTCCACATGTATGGCATGCTCTGAATGGGATTCCCTCAGTCTCTGCTCTAAATTTATATATATTATTGTTCCACCTTTTAAAAAGGAGTAGAGCATGCACATTTTGTATGTCCTCTCTTGAGCTTCCAGTTGTCTGAGGACCGCATCTTGGGTAATTTGAGCTTTTGTGCCAATATTCACTTTCGGTGATTTCATAACATGTGTGATTTCATACCATTCTGTGATTGGGTAACCTCAATCAGTATGATATTTTCTAGATCATTCCATTTGTCTATGACTTTCTTGAGATAATTGGTTTTGATAGCCGAGTAGTACACCATTGTGTAAATGTACCACATTTTCCATAACAATTACTCTGATGAATGCCATTAGGGTTTCTTCTAGCTTCTGGGTATTACAAATAAGGCAGCTATGAACATAATTGAGGATGTGTCTTTTTGTATGTTGGAGCATCTTTTGGTTATATGCCAAAAGATGTATATCTGTTCCTCAAGCACTGCAATTTCCAATTTTTTGAGGAATCTCCAGACTGATTTCAGGAGTGGTTGAACCAGTTCTTTGTGCCACCAAAAAAAGGAGCATTCCTCTCTCTTGAGATCCTTATCAACTTCTGCTGTCTCCTGAATTTTTATTTCAGCAATACTTACATGTATGTGGTGGAATCTCAGGGTTGTTTTCATTTACATTTCCTTAATGACTAAATATGACGAACATTTCTTTAGATCCTTCTCAGATATTTGATATTCCTCAGTTGAGAAATCTTTGCTTAGTCCTGTAGCACAATTTTAATAGGATTATTTTCTCTCTGAATCATTATTTCTTTAGTTCTTTGTTTTTATTAGGTAATAGCCCTCTGTCAGATGTAGGATTGGTGTAGAACTTTTCCCAATCTTTTCCCTGCTGTTTTGTCCTAAAGACAGTCTCCTTGGCAGGCAGTTTTATACTACATTGAAGAAATATCAATTAGAGAAATAGAAGAGGGACTGGCTCCTTCCTGTCTTCTGTACGTGTCCTGAACAGTAATTGAGGGAACTAAACAACCATGTTCTATTCCTATAAGGCATGTTTATCTACACTTGTAGGTCTAGAGAGACTTAGGAGTGATCCTGGGCACATCAACTGTATGCTGATGTAGTTTGTAGTTTTCATCCTGGCTTGTGTAACTACAGGCTAAGATGTTCTAAAGCCAAATTACAACCTCTGCAGATGTGCATATGCCTGAGGAGGCTGTCTCCTTGGTTTTCTGAAGCATAGTTAAGGGAAGCAGAGGAAAACAGAACTCCCTTCTCTTCTGATCTCTGGGAATGCTGACATTCTGGCTTCAGTTCTTTATATGTTCTTGAATATCCTTTGGTGTTCTAGCATTGGACTGCAAATAAATACTATGCAGGAGATGTGTGGGAAACACCTGAACTCTTCCATTAGAGATCAGAGAGATGAGCTGTATTTGCACTCATTTGACTGTGTATATTTCTGGTCTTTGTTTGACCATGCAGTTCTGATGCCTCATATTTCATTGCTAATGTATTCAAGTTGTAGGGAAAGCACACCTCACAATTTTTTCCCATCCTCCATCCTATGGTCTTAGATTTTAGTGGAACCCTTCACATTTTATATTCTAGATCCACTGTCCTAACTTTTTAAACATGCACATCTCTATTATTCCTGCACACTGTGTGTGTGTGTGTGTGTCATTGTGTACCTGTGTATCTTTTGTGTGTATGTGTTTGTGTTTGTGTCCTTAAATGGTTAGTTTGTATGCAATTTACAGAAACCTTGTCACTGAAAGTAGTCTATGTAAGAAATCTATAAAGTGTGGATGGGGCATAATCCAAATGTTCTGCCATAAAGTGGCCTTCTAGAAAGAGTAGCATAATCTTCAGTAAAAGAATATGCTTGACAAAGAAGTGCAGACTGACAGGAACTTGATGTAGATCTCTCCTGAGAGACACAGGCGAAATACAGCAAATACACAGGCAAATGCCAGCAGCAAACCACTAAACTGAGAACGAGAATCCCGTTGAATGAATGAGAGACAGGCTTGGAAAGGCTTGAAGGGGCTTGAGACCCCATATGAACAACAATGCCAAGGAACCAGAGCTTCCAGGGACTAAGCCACTACCCAAAGACTATACGTGGACTGATCCTGGGCTCCCACCTCATAGGGAGCAATGAATAACCTTGTATGAGCACCAGTGGAAGGGGAAGCCCTGGGTCCTACTAACACTGAAACCCCAGTGAACGTGATTGTTGGGGGGAGTGTGGTAATGGGGGGAGGATAGGGATGGGAACACCCATATACAAAGGGGTTTAGGGGTAAGAAAGCAGGGTTAGGGGAATGTTGGCCAGTAAACCGGGAAAGGGAATAACAATTGAAATGTAAATAAGAAATACTCAAGATAATAAAGAAAAAAAAATCTGCTTTTAAACAAAATTTGGAGGAAATACCCCGACATGTCTACATTATAACTGTGTACTGTGTCATTGTTTTCTTGTTTTCTGCGGTCACACTTGTGGCCTTTGAAGCCGAGCTGCATCCCGTGGATCTGTAAATAAGCTAAGACAGACTTTCAACTCGGTCACATGAAGCATGTGAAAGGCGTGACAAGACAGTTGCAGTCATTGTGACACTGCCATCCCAATGGATACATGTAACTGTTGAAAAATCACAGAGTGGGATGCTCAAGTCTGAACTTTAACACCCAGCTAGGAAAAGAATAACCTATCAGTTCACTTGCTGAGTACCATCCACAAGCAAAGGGTAGGCTCAGATGAAGTACTGTTGAAGAAATTTGCTCTTCCTTGTGAGCAGCATCTGAGGGTATGTGGAAGACCATTCAGCATCCTGTGACACGGGAGACCAGAGTAATGAGAAGCAGACAGAGGGGACAATTCTGTGTTTTTTTTTTTTTTTTTTCTGGACCACCATAACTACATTTTCCAGTCTATGGATTTGCTCATTGAAATCGTGTGTCTCACATTGGCAAAGGCCAAGCTGTATGAAGCCTCAATATCAAAACTGGATCCAAGGTCCTTTCTTAGTTACTGGGATTTACAGGCAGTCTACCATACCTTGTCTTCTAGATTCACAAATTCTTCTCTGGCTTCATGTACTTAAGGCATATTCTTTCATTCTCTCTATGTGTCTCTCTCTCTGCCTCTCTGTCATATTTTTTTCCTCTATCCTACAACAGTCTTTACTAATGTTAATGTATTTCTTTCCAGTTTATACCCTTCCTTATCTCATAAACCCCAGGGTAATCTGAACTTGGAGTCCTCTGGAGAACCACAATTAGAAATAGAGTTGACATCCAAATCTACTAGACAAGAACAACTGTGAAGATGCAGAATATTCAACAACCCCCAACAAGCATAGAGTCCAATACGCATGTATAAAAAGAAAATTTTTAGATATTCAAGAAATGCATGTCAGGCTGACCATAGGTTGGCTTCTCTTTGCTGAGACTGCCAGCATCATGACAAAGGTTACATGGGGCTTTAATAAACATGTATAGTTTAATAATACCTAGACTCTACCCTACTTTACCATTCCCTGTCTGTATGTTTCTAATAGATGCTTTCCAGAAATGTAGTAGTGACACCCTTTCAAGAGTATAGACGTTGTCACATGTGGCACCCAACAGAAGAATTTGACTTTTATTCTATGGGTGAAGCTCCTTATGATTGATCTACAACATACTTGTCACCACGACTGATGCTTTGTTTTGGTGTGTGTGTGTGTGTGTGAGTGTGTGTGTGTGTCTGTGTCTGTGTCTGTCTGTCTGTCTGTCTTTGTCTCTGTCTGTCTCTTTCCTCCGCAGGATACCTCTCCATAGTACAGCATGACTTCTTAATTGCATTCCAAGGTTGACTCATCATGCTTCCTCTGTTTTTGAGGTCTCAAGTTGCACCTATGTTAAGCAATGCACCTGTAGCCTGATCTGTGAACTGCTGTTCACATCATAAAGAACCCCATGACTAAACATGTTATTTTTGAGGCTCTGAACAATGATTTTGCCTGAATTTACATAATTATTCCAATTTTTTTTACTCCCTCAACTAAACTGTACTTCTCTGTGGATCTTTCCAAAGTCTTTGCTTACTTGTATTTATCTATGTACCAGCTCTACAAGGAAGGCATAATCCCAACTCTCCAGCATTAGTTAGGAGGAGCAATGGATGAGGAAATTGGATAAAATGATCATTTAGCTAAAGAAGATGTCCGCTTAGAGTGATTAACTGTTTAGAATCGTTGCATAAATGACAATCATACTGACCTAAGTTCTCAACTTCCTTTCTTCATTGTCATTTTCAGTGTGCATAGTAAGGTCGGGATGAACAATTTCTGAGCTTTGTTTGCAAGTTTAGGCTTCAGTATCTGTACATGAAGGTAGGAAAAAATTCAATTAATCAGTCATATCTCCATTTTTAGAAGGTAGAGTGATGGAAAGTCTTCCCTTGTGTCTCAGCAAAGGTACTGGAAAGGCCAACTTGGCTTGTTGATTTGGAGAATATCTGGTTAATGGATAGTTATGTACTGTTGAAGGGGACACTCCTCTGGTACACTATTGCATGCCTGGAATTCCATGGTATTCTTTGTGATGTCACTAGTGTTATGGAAACAGAAGCTGCCCTTGTGGTATTTAGTTAATGCTTATTGTTTTAGACACAGACATGTTTTCTAGGATTATCGAGTTATTTACAGGAAAAACAGAGTGCATGGAGAGATGAGAGAGAGACAAAAATGATATTAGGACTTCTTTCTTGTTATAAAAGTGCAAAATAAATAATCTGGTGTAAAGCAGAGAGAGTAAGCCCTGAGCCAGTACTGGGGAACTTCCTGCAGAAGCTGTGCTTGGGTCAGACCTTCTAGGAGCAGGACTTATGGTCTGAAACATCTGGACTTTTAAAGAAGGGACCAAGCGTCAAGAATATCTGATGAATATTTGGCAGACAGCCAGAAATTGACAAGCATGCAGTTAGTTTGCTATGAGTTCCTTAATTTCACTCTGAATGAGAAAGATATCCAATAGGAGCCACACAGATAAATCTTCTACTCTCAGGGTAGAGTATAGGACTTCATCTACAGACGATTATTGTACATTCATTGACATGTTGTGACAAGGAGAGAGAGAGAGGGATACTCCCCTGGAAATGTATCAAGATTTCAGACTCATTTTTCTTGAACATACATGATTAGGGCTTGGTTGTCCTAAGAACTATGGACTACAGAACTTACCTGCATATGTCTAGGAATCATGGTTGGAGGCAGGAGAGTAGCTAATAGGTCCAACTTGAAAAGAGCTTTCTTACTCTCTCAGTGCTTCAAAGTGTCTGTAGATTTCCCCTTTCCTCATGCTTTGTTGGGGGACTCAGAATGGTCTCTCCTGTGACCGGGGCCATTAATATGCATGTTCCCTTGTGTTTATCTACAGGGTCTGCTGGGAAGGCATCATGCCAACCTTCCACCATCAATGAGCAAGTTCAGCAGATTAAGAAGTAGGAGAAACTGACTATTGAGCTCAAGAAGAAAACCTGTGAGTTGGGTAAACTTCCAGGAATACTGACCCATGGCATCAGCAGAATTTGAACAAAAGATAGTTATTACACCCAGTCATTCCTTGATCGTCTTGACCCCTCTGTGTTAAACCCAATATTCTCACATCAGAAGAAACTGCAACTCCAACGTCCTCATGCACAAACACACTTTTCTGATGTGCCTCTCAAAAGTAGAAATTGAAGGTAGGATAGGAGTGTAATGGAAGCTATTTCATTTCTCAGAAAAGCAGAAGCTGTGTTGGAATAACAGACGAGATATGGCAAGCAGTGTGTGAGCTCTCATCCTGGATTTTAATAGAGAGAGATGCATTTTCTGTCCTCAGAGGAACACAGAAAGGTGGTCAGCTACAGAAGCACAGTAACTTAAACTTAGATAAGTAAACTTTTGTTTTTTATTTATTTTAAAGATTTATTTTATTTGATTTTTATGAGTATACTGTACCTGTCAGACTCACCAGAAGAGGGCATCAGATGACATTATAGATGGTTGGATGCCACGATTAGTACACTTGGAATTGAACTCATGACCTTTGGAAAGACAGGCAGTGTTCTTAAATGCTGAATAATCTTCCTCGTCTAAACTACTACTACTACTACTACTACTACTACTACTACTACTACTACTACTTATTATTATTATTATTATTATTATTATTATTATTACTATTATTGTTAAGCAACCCTAGATAGATCAAAACTTACCCTCCTCCAATGCTCTTCCCCCTTCCCTGTCTCAAGAAGATCTTAGAATAAAGAAAGTCACTATAGTATCTGCCCCTCGACCTCAGCATTAAATAATGAAAAATTTTACTTTTTCTTAGCTATGGAGATTTTCTTGTTGACTGGGCTCATAGCTTTAGACCTGAAGTCAGGGATAATATGGACAATGGAGATCCATTTGAAAGAAGCTGCTTAACTTGGAGGAACAGGGAAACAGTGAGCAAGAGTAAGATGTTTGTCCACCAGGTGATCCCTTGCTGAGAACAAAGTCTCCTCTTCACAGCCTGAAAACTGGGCAGGCTGGGTAAGTAGGCATAGCTAACAAGCCAATCCAATTGTGTAAATATTTGTACATATACAGGGTATAAAGGGAGAGCATTTCATTGACTAAGTTGAATACAAATCCTGTCCACTATGTTCTTATATCTTGCAAGGAAACTTTGGTGTATTTTGTCTATCCTGGGATCCAGAAAGATCGCTTCTCACTCTCATTGTGATTTCTTCCCTCATATGACCCTTAAGAGTACTGAGGAAGTCAGAGAAAAACACAGACAACAATAATCTACATTGTAGAGATCAATTACTTCTCATAAGAAACACTTCCTCATAGCTGTGAATTCAGCAGAGGGGCAAGCTGCAACCAATGCTTGATATTGCATCTGATGTCTGGTATACAGGCTCATTGACTAACTATTCTATTGGAGAAAGGAAACATCAAAAGTTAGCATGAGAACAAAAAAAAAGACTTAAAATATAATCAGAACACTGATACATAGCAGTAAGTGTTCCCAGTGAGGGTCACAAATAACATGAAGGGTATTACTTGAGCAAGAGTTACTCTGCTGGAGTCCTCATATTTCATATTTACTTGAAAATCTGTCACAGCAAACTATATTGATATCATACAATAGTCCAGAGGGACCATACCCAAAAGTATATAATTCCTACTGAAATAAAGTGTTGATAATACTGCACATCACACATTTGTATGTGAGTCTAAAATTAATGTTCTACATAGATGAAAGCATTCTCTCAATCCTTATCTTAGTCACTTGATTTTTTTTTTTCGTTTGGAAAATGGCTGAGTATTCTTCAGTTCCACACCTGAACTGAACTGACTCTTCCTCAGACTGTACACATAGTGGACATCTGAGTAGCAATTGACATTTTTAGCCAGGTTGGTCTCCCCATGGATCTTTTTGGGCATGAATAAGCATGCATAGACATATTTTACTAAAGGATTCATGTAGTAGCCTAAATATTACAGGATCCCATTGCTGTAAATAATTTTATTTTACACAGCAGAAGGAAGGTGTATCAAAGGCTGTGTATCAAACGTTGTAGATATTACACCATCCATAGATGATAATATATCAAGAAGAATCCCTTAGGATTACACACATTGATCTAGAAACTCACAGACGATTCTAATCCGGGACAGGTAATCACTTGGCTTGGAAACTTACAATAATATAATGCTCCAGATCTATGTGGAGTGTTAATAGATAATGAGAAACCACCTAAAAAGCACATGCATAAGTACAAGATGCTATTCAAAAATTATCCAGAGGGAGTTTGGCAACCTACATTCAGCACAAAGGGATTGATTCGTCACTTCACAGATTCTGATCAGATCAATTTAGTATTGAGAAAACTATATGAGAACTCACTTGCGTATCCCATGACTGTACAACAAGGTAGTCACAGCAAACATGACATTCAGGAAGCATAGCCTGAACTTGCCAACAATGGACAGAGTGCATTTAGCTGACGAAGTCTGACCATGAAACTCAAATTTCCGAAATACCACTTAGGTTTGAATTTACAGAACAATAAATACTTAATGAGTTTTGGGACAAAATTCTAATCTAAAGACTACAAAATTATTTATCAATAAGCTCTTAATCCCTATGGAGAGATTAATGGTAGATATAATGAATTTAATCTGTAGCCCAGAGTTATAAATAATTGGTGCAATGTGAGGTGATTTGGTATGTTTAAGAAACATGCAAAAAAGGGAGGTCATTCTATCTTTGAACAGATTTGCTTGTCAAACATTTAGCATGAGTTACTGTGGAATGACCTAGACACATACATGCACATATCCTACAATTAATTGATTTGTTCTGTTCTGTGTGTGGTATGCCGGACTAATCCAAGGTAGGAAGTATATAATGCACAAGTATTTTAAACCCAATATCAATGAAAATAAATCAGAATTCCTGTTGTGAATGCCATCCTAGATGAGTTAATCCAGATCAAAAAGTAAAAAATGAGTTACATATTCACTTTAATCTGAATGTTAATTCTCTAAACTGTGTATCTGTATGATCATTTTGTGTAAGAGTCTAGTGAAACAGACTGTATATATTTTGAGAAGTGCAAGTGTACTTGTGTATTGCTGAAGGACACAGTCAGGAACAGGAATATCAAATGTGAAGAGACAGGGAAAAGAGCAACAATGAAGGGAATGTAGTACATACAGTTAAATTGAGAGACATTTGAGGCATTGAATGGAAAACTAATGGAGTAGAAAGACAATTTTTTTTAATTTTCTATCAAGTAACTAAATATTTGCTATAGTTACATGGGCAGAAGATAAAATATTGAATGGGTTTATCTATGTGAAATTTGAATAATAAGTAAGTCACAACAATTTTGGATTTCAACTTTCAGTAAACCTATGTTACAAATACTGACTGTATATTCATTAAGGAGAGAGATGTTAACATGTCTGCTGGAAACATACATATCTTATATTATAAACATTGGAAGTGCAAAATAATCTATGTATTTGTTTACATTTCAAAGTCATTTCCCAAACTCTTCTTTCTTTCTTGAATCCCCCAAGCCTTTCCGATGCTGTTTGTTTCTACGATGGTGCTCCTCCATCTACATGGCCACTTCACTTTAGCCATCTAACATCCCCCTTCTCTGGGATATGACATTTCCACAAGACCGATTGCCTTCCTTTCCAGAGATTAAAGATTGGACAGTTGTCTTCTCCATATGCTTTGCTATCTATATAGCAGTAACCATGTACTGGCCAAGTATACTCTCGTTGGTAAATTTCCTGAGACTCTGAAGGATAAACTTAATTGATACTCTTGTGTTTCATATTGGTTTCCAATCCCCTTAAGATCCTTTAGGCATTAGACTAACTCATCTTATGTGGCTGTCAGTTTTCTGTCAAATGTTTAGCTGTATCAGCATCGGTCTCAGTCAGATGATGGCAGAGCCCCTCAGAGGACAGACATATTAGGGTCTTATCTGCAAGCACATCTTTACATCAGGAATAGTGCGAGGATTTAAGGTCTGTGGATGAAATGATTCTTATGGTGAGGTAGTCTCTGAAGGGGCTTTCTTCATTCTCTGCTCTTTTCTTTTACTTTTTTTTTAGGCCTTGCATATTTATAGGTTAAAAATTTTGAGCTGCATGGGGAGCACCATCCCTCCACTTGGGTCATGTGTAGCTACAAGAGGCAGTCTCTAGTTGTTCTATCTCTTTGCTGCTTAGTATTTAAACTACTAACATCCCAGTAGGTGCATAGGAGCCTTTTGCTTTCCTGAAATCTGGGACTTTCCTGGGGATACCCAAGTTCACCACCCACCATTGATGATTATTGTTATTTATTCCACTTTTCCTCTGGATTTCTCTCTTGTCTCTTTTCATTGTTGCTATCCCCCTCCCCACTTTGTCTATCCTTCTCTACCTCTAGCTAGGTCCCTTCATCCCTCTGCCTTCTAAGTTTGTTGCAAGCATCCATAATTGGATTTCTTTCATGTTACCCTCCATGTGATAAAGGATTTGAATACTGGGTATTCCTAACTTTGTGGCTAACATCCAATTGTCCCTAAGTACATTCCATGATATGACCTTTTTGTACTCTGTTACTTCACTATTTTCCAGTTTCTTCCCTTTGTGTACAGTGTTCTTGGTGTCCTCATTTTTAATACCTGAGTTGTGTTCCTGTGTTTTATTATAGCACACGTTCTCTATTTATTCCTCAGTGGGGATGACATATTTCACGATTGGTTCCAGCATTTGACTAATATGAGTAAGACTGCTTTGAACATGTTCAAGCACATGTCCTTGTTATATGTGGATCAAGTGTGGGCATATGTGTTGAAGTGAGTGGTAAAGCTGGGTCTTCAGTAAAGCTATTTGCAATTTTCTCTGACCCTCCACCTTGATATCCAAAGTGGCTATAGAGCTACTAATCCCACCAGCAGTGGAGGAGTGATCCACTTTGTCTACATCCTAGACCACTCTGCTACTGCATCAGTTTTTTATCTTAGTCATTCTGATTGGTGTGATGTAGAATCTCTGGTTCATTTTGATTTCCTTTTTTCTCATAACTCTGGATGTTGAACATTTCTTGATATGTTTCTCAGATATTGAGTTACATCAGTTAAGGATTCTTGGCTTAGCTCTCTAACCCATTTTAAAAGTTTGGATATTTGGTTGTCTGGGACAGTAAGGAAGGGAGTGTCCATGTGGAGGAGACAATCACTAAAATGAGGGAGTGGGAGAGACTAGGGGTGATGAAGAGGAACCCAGGAAAGATAAAAACATTTGAAATACAAATGAGAAATACCCTATTTAATGAAAATGAAAAAAAAGAATAAACTTACACTTCTGAAATCTTACTGTTGAATAAATATAGCTTTTGAGATTTTAAACATTTATTACCTATGTAAATTAAAATTGTATGTGCAAATTGAATACAAGTACTATATTATTTAGTTATGGAGCCTGAGAATTAAACTTATATGTTGTATAACTGTCTTTTAGAATATTTTTTGGAACTTATTTTAATTATTTCTAAACCTTATCTGAGCCTGACACTTTTTTATTGACTATGTCCAATTGTTTTTAGAAAGATACATAAAAGATATTTAATCTTTTCATAAACACTGACACATATACTTCAGCACTGACTCAATATGAATTAGGGTGGATATTATAAGGTATTATTAACCTACTGTTTTCATATAAACAAATTCTGTACCTATTCTTTTATTGGATCTTTTTACTTGTTTTACTGTAGGAAATATCAAAATATGCATTTGCATCCCATTATCATTTACTTGAAAATATTAATTATATTGATTGTAATATGGCCCAGATGCAGTGGAAAATGGGTGAAATGTGAGGCTTGCTGAGAAACACAGGGTCTGCTCTTTGTTAAGCTTGTCATATATCAAAATAAGAGAGGTAGAGTGACTGATACTGATACGTAAAAATGAAGTAATTACAAATGGTGTATGTATTGTGAAAATGATAAGCAGTCTTCATATTTAAGATTTTTAATATTTAAATGGAAATTATTTTAGATTCCTTTATATGGATGTCCTTCTGAGGAGATTATTGGGTCTTAGTAACCAATACCCACAAGTATGACACCCTGATCTGCAAATTGTTTTAAATTAATAATAACTGGAGTAGCAAAATGCTTGAAGAAAATTCGTCCAGTATACTCCTGTCTGTTTAAAGATTGGATATGCAAAAGATGAAAAGAGTTATCTTTGGTTCCTTTATTGAATTTTCTTAAGTGAAATGAATGTTTTCAAAAAGAAATATTAAAGAATATAGCCATTTTTGTCACAGGTTATTGTTAGTGTTCTCACTCTGTGTAATTTCACTATAGAGTCATGCAATACTGTTAGTATATCTGTGATATTCATCACATGAAATCAGCATGTTTAAACTGATAACATCCATAATGTAACCTGTACCAAATTTCCACTTTATTTCCTTTTCTGCTCTATTACACGTCGATGTCATTTTTTTTTTAGCATTTACCATGGATTTATAAATAAACATGCTTATGTAGTCCACTCAGAATCACTTGTAAATATTATTCAACAAATAATATTCAATATGCAAGTTCAGGTCTTTCACACTTTTTGTTTAAAATTGCATGAAGCACTTCTCTGCATGAGGTCTTCTCCAAGCTCTGCTTTCTCTTCCAGAAGTGTTCTTCCTATGATTCTTGTCACATAGCCAGCTTTCTGTTTTAAATCTGAGTAGAACTAGAACTTTGTAACAACTTTGTTTTTCTTGTCTAAAGATTCAATGGAACAAACTGTTGGTGGAAAATTTATTGGGGGAAAATAGATCATTTTATTATCTCATTTAAAGAGCAATTATAAAATGGTTGATGTTGAAAATAGTACTGAAAACACGGAAGCGGTAGTGATCTCATTTGTGACAGAGAAATAATAATTACCTGTATGAGAGCAATGTTAGTAAAGATAATAAATGATGGATCATGATTAAATTTCATGATAGCACATGAGGATCTCTTAGAGACTTAAATATAGTGATAAGATTTGAGGTAGAATGCAGAGCAGGGTGGAAAGTAGCTGAAGATTTGCAAATAGAGACAAAGTATGATGTTATGCCTTTAAGTAACAAAGACGAGATGATGGGAGAATTTGACAGATTAATGTAAAGGAATCTAAGTATTTCATCTCTATTAATTACCTGAGTGGAAGTGTTAAATAGACATTTTATTTTAAAATTACGGCTGATAAATGTTCCTTTAGGTATAAAGATATGAACATAATTCACATTTAAAATAGTGCTTCATATAAGAAGATATTTCACATTTAATAATTATTTCATGATTGATGATTCTGAGTATGTGATATTATTCTACTTATCTGTGATCTTTCATGTATGTAAATATGTATGTATGTATGTATCTTTCTATCATTCTGATCTATCACATACAGCAGTCCATTTGTTATATTTTCTAACTCACATAGGTCCTTTAGTATCCTGAAATTACATCACATGATGGAAAAGTTAATTAGATATGTCTCATGCTAAAACCCATATACAGTCACATTACCAAACTAAATCTTTGTGTTTTATGAAATAGATGAGGAAATTTGATATTATAAAAATTAATTAGCTACCTTGAATCTCTTTTCTGAACTGTAACTTTACAATGAATCAAAATTTATGAAACAGCTTTTAAAAATCTTGAGTACTAATGTATAGCTGTGAAAAGTTTCATAAAGTTAGAAAGTAGAGTGCATTTTATGTTACATAAATATATATATAAACACATATACACATACAAACAAATATATATATATATATATATAAATGTGTCCACCTACACGTATATACATATATACATATAAACATATATACATATGCCCTTAAGTACACATACACAATTATATATATATATATATATATATATATATATATATATATATATATATATGTGTGTGTGTGTGTGTGTGTGTCCCTATGTACACATACACATATACAAATGTATACACATATACATATATACATACATACATTCTTTACTAACCAAAAACTTTGCTTTTGAAAGAAATTGCCTAGGCATAATGTATATGGTTTAGTCAAATAAGAGAAAAATGATGTTATTGTCAAATGACTCTGTTTGAGTATTCATTTCTTCTTTTTTAACATGATGATGGTTCTACAAATCTGACTTTTGGTAATTGGAGATTATATGTACTACTCTAACTCATTCATACTCTTACTCCAAAAATAAGTGATTACTTATTATGTTTCCAGTACATGTCTAGAAAATAGGTTTATAAAAAAATGAAGTTTCTGCTTTCCTTCAAGGGCTTCACCATCTAGGGAGGATATAGTCAAATATCATTATTTATTAATCCTATAATCTACTCTAAGTATTTCCTTCAAATTATATCATTTTGCTCCTCTAAAACTCGATTTAGGTATAAGTACACTTCATTTTTCAAATTCAAGAAAGAAAAGTGTGAAAAAGTCCCCTTGAGAATCAGGAGTACTGGAGTTAAAATTCAGGTTCACATAATATATTGCTTAAAATCATTTTTAAAAATGTATTATATGGGGTTGGGGATTTAGCTCAGTAGTAGAGCACTTGCCTAGCAAGCGGAAGGCCCTTGGTTCGGTCCCCAGCTCCGACAAAAAGAAAATAGAAAAAAAATGTATTATACTTGCTGTCTTGAGTCACCAAGTTCAATAATTTTCTTAATAAAACATAAAACAAAATAAAATCCAAGGGAAATATATTATTAAGATACAATTCCAAATTGTTTTTCCACTCACTTATTACCTTTCATATCTTGACATTTAACATAGAACTAGAAAAAAAAAATAAAAACTCTACCACCGATTCCCAGCAACCATGGGACAGTTGTTTGTAACGGATGGAATTTTATAGATGACAATTGAAATAAAACTGTGGGTTTGTGACCCTGCTGGTAGATGCATGAAAAAACATGTATATTTAGGTTGAGTTTCTACAATATAAACCAGATTAATCCCTACAACTAGATGGCATGTGCATTTGGCCAAACAGGATAGGAAAATTTGCAAATGAGCTCCATATCTTAAACACATTATTTTATAAACTTGCTTGAAATCATGCTTTTGATAATTATCATCTTGACCAAAATCACCGACAGGCTAGCCCATTCAAAAACAAATTGTTATCACCTTTTGCCAATTAATTCTATTTTTTATACAAGAGTAAGAATATGTAACTGCTATTGAGATGGTTGTTAAGGGTTTCCAGTACCATTACAGCTCATAGGTTGTAAGTGTTTTTAAATTTTTATATTGGAAACATGGTCAAAGCAGGTACACTGTTTTGAATTTTCTCAACTGATCACATATTGGATTACCCGTTTCAAAATTAGCAGCAATAACTGTAAAGGATTTGGATAGTGTCAATCCCTCTGAAGAGAAAATAATGTACAGGATTACTCAGCTACAGTAATGTATTTGTAGCAGCAGCAAACGTTTCAAACATATGCTATTTTTTCCAAGGGAAAGTTGGCTACACAGACTATGGCAAACAAATGAAGCAGCAGCAACAATGTTTGTGGATCTTGAGTCTCTGCTGATTTCAATTCCCTGAGAGAATCACAGCATAGACCTTCTCTCTGTCCAGGCTACGTACAGAAGCCTGGCTGTCCTACTAGGTTCTGCCACTGCTGCTGTTTCCTGTCTGTTATGACAACTCTGCAAAATTGAACTACTAGTGTATTCATGAAATGTTTGCTAATGGAACAAGCTGCCTCTGCTAAACCGTGTAATGTAATTCTGCTATCCAGACAACACAGATGAGAGTTGCTCCAATGAACCTTTTTAAACAGGGCCACCACCACTAAACCCAATGCTTCCATCCTTCTTTTTTTTACCTTGGGTGGGAGGAGGGCTACAAAGGATGTTAAAGCTTTTAAGAGGCATCAGCAAATATTGATATTTGGAAAAAACAAAGTTTTAGTTTGAAGAGATATCAGCTGTGGGCTCTCCTTGGGGTGTAATATCACTCAAGCATTTGGTGTATCCTGCATGGAAGGACCCTGAGGATGCCAAGTTAACCGCAAAAAGACAGGTATTTTCTGGTCCTGCATA